>NW_010121209.1:0-86688 GCF_000699245.1 Pterocles gutturalis
TATATATATTACAAATTATTTTTTCCTACATATTTTGGCTTTCTGTCTCAGAAACAAGCAGACCTCGTGGACACTAGTATCTGCGGTTAGGGGAGGGGGAGTGCAGATTCTCAAAAACTCATTTTATTTTTGGCAGATCCTTTTAACACCTGTGGTAAAGGTAGATTAGAATAAGCTCTGCATCATTGGAGAGGTTAAGATGGTAAAATACTTTTATTATTATTATAAAAGACATTTCCTGAGCTATCTAATTGAAAGAAGTTGTCTATTCCATAAAGGTAATATTGTGCTTAAATAGGAGCCCAGATTTTAGATAAAACTTTGCCTCACGTGATTTCTATGGCAGATGGCAAAACATTAGTAAAAAATGCTCTTTTTTGAAGTATCCGGAAATGCAGATATTGCAGTTTTACACTTTCTTTCCATAAAGGGTTGTATGTTTGGGGAGGATGGGGCAAAGCATGCCACAAATTCTTTCTACTAGGAAGAAAAAACATTATTAAGTTGTTTCCTTGGTAATGTTTATGAATAACCACACAAATTCATCCACTGGTGAAGGAAACATTGAGCATTGTTTAATTTCAGGGTTTTTTTGCTCTTTTAAATTCCTCTCTCACATTGTTTTCCTTGAACTAGCTAACAATTCGTTCATATTGCTTAGACCTTCCTGTCTGTTTTTTTTTTTCTTCCCCCACAGCTACGCTAAACCAACAAACTTGTGAACTCCTTTGCCTAACATGTGCCTTTATTTCAGGTCTATCACCTATTAATATGTACCCCCTATAGAGATTGGAGTGCTGGAGTTTATCATTCACCAAAACAACAGCAAGGTGCTTGCAGGTCAAAAATTCCTGCAGGCTGGATTTTCTTCATGCCAGTATACTAAAAACTGGATGGAAAAAACCCATCAAGCCCTCTTCATTTTGTCCTTGAAACCTCACAGAGAGAGCTACTCCATGAAAGGAACAGAGGTATTTTTCCCGTAACCGACAGCAGGCCTGTGTCACTTGCTATAAGGATCTGGTGCACTTTAATCCTTAAGGTTATTCACCGTATTTCCACTTACTCAGGCACTTACGCACTCTCTCCCTGCCTCTTGTGCTGTCACACACATTAGCGTGCTTATAAATGTAAGTGGGCATACTTAGATGAACTACTGCTGTCAAAAGATAATCTTCCATTTTAGTTCTAGACTATGCTAAAAGTTTATTAGAAATTGTTATAAATACAGAGTATGGCAAAGTGGCCACAGCCACCAAATTCATAACTGGATGTCTTGTCTTTCATAATAATTTTAATGTTTAGTCCTAACATAAGAAGGTACGGTAACTCATTACGTATTTCTTCAAATTACTCAATGTCAAATGGACATTTCATTGAAAAAGTCTACTTGAAAAGTATGAGAATCTGGCCAGTTAAAAACTCTCAAAGGTAAACTTTTTCTTGTTTAGGAAAACATAATTACCAAGATGATGTAAGTATGATGGTTGGATAAAGCTGTTGATTACCAAAACCCAAATGACAATGAAAATAAAATAGGGCTTTGAATTAAGATGACCTAATTTTATTTCCCTTCTCCCACTGATTGGTGTTAATAACTTTTAAGGACAGTGCTGTTCTGCATGACCACACTGGCATTGCATCCTCTTCTGACATGTGAGTCCTCCTCTGCATTTTTTTTTTGTGAAATACAGTGAAATTAAAATGACTGATAATTGAGTTTATAAAACAGTCTGACAATCATGAAGGTGAGCCTAGTTTTGAGACAGCCAAGAGACTTGCTGGCATTAATTTTTGTTATATTAGGGGGAAAGAAAGAAGTCAATTCCCAGATAATTGAGTGCAAGATCAAGTCTTATTCCTGGAATGGCTTTTAGGGCTATTGAAGTAAATTTTCTCAGTCCGATAACATCAAGAAAGCTTTAAGTAAATGGAACATCTTGTATTGTGGTCAAAGAGAGATGAAACATGGCACTGTAATAACCAAGGTGGTCTTATTATCAAGAAATACGGCAAAGGAAGCCAATAGCATTCTTATTTAAAAAAATAAAAATTAAAAATTATTGCAATCAGAATCCAGAAATGGAAAATTGATTCCACTTTTTAAATCCATGAAACTGCACTAATAAAATGTGTTAAATCCAGTAGTGCCTAGTCACTATTTCCTTTTCCCTGTAAATACAATGCGCTCACTGTCTGCTTCAGTTCTGTGGAAGGTGATAATCACTTGCTGCCAAACCCAAAGGAAAAGCAAACCATTATTATTCTCATGGCAGTAACAGGTTTTTTTGCAATGAAGGAGCTTGTGCACTCCAATTATTTGACTTCCTGTCAGAAAACTAGGTGTTCCTGTGTTTGTTTTCTGCTTCCCAGTCAACATGCTTTCAGCACGGCATTTTCTAATCTTTCTGGAGCACAGGCTGAGATTGCAGCACCACGGTATAGTCTGTTACCTTCTGTCACATCTGCTTAGATCTGAAGTAACATGTATATACTGAGACACAACCTGATGAAACACAGCACATCAGCAACATGAAGTCATGCTCTTTCTTGGCCTTGGGGACAAGTGTAGAAGCTGAAATTCCAATACAAAAGACATTGCAGGCAATAGGGCATTTGTTTAGTGTGTTCATCAATTAAATGAGAATATTCCATTTTCAATAGTAAAAAAGTTGGTAATATTTAATGAAAGCATTTGCTGAAACATATGATTTCAACATATGGTTTTTCTTATTGCCTATTTTGCAAATGTTAATGGGAAAGTCATAAACGAACAAGGGCTAATCTAAGTCATTCCTACTGCTTATTAGAAACCAATTCAATATGTGATTAAACAATGTACAAGCCTTGTTCTAATCCTATTCATGAAGTGAATTTTGTTCTGTAGAAATAATTTTTCTGTAGAAAGATCATATATAAAAAGCATGTCATGACAGATTTATCAACAAATTCAATTAAACTAAAAGCTAGAATGTCTGCACTAGCAAACTCGTACAAGAGAAATTGCTTCATGAAGGTAATGATAATGTATTATGTCTACTGATGATCCAGCATTTTGATTCCAGTTAAGATTTAAAAAGAGAAAAAAACAAAAACAAGTCAGAGTCCTTTGCTCTGTCAAAACACAAAAGAATATGACCCTTTTAAACTTAACATGAAGTGAAGCCTTATAAAGATCTTACTAAAAAGAAATTGTAAGGTGTTTATTGCCAGTAGAAGATAATGGATGGGTATGTTCAGGAAATGAAGTTACTTCGATGAGAAGGGTCTTCCCTGCAATCATGTAGCAGACCTTGCATTGAGTCGTTAATGTCTTGTCTTTTCCAAGCAGAAAAAATGTTCAAGTATTATAAATTATTTTTTCCCTGGTGGGTGATCAAGCTGGGGGAGGAACAGATCACAAATAATATTTATTAAAACCTTTTATTAATTAAGCTGGTATTCTTAATAGAATCTAGACTTTGTTTTTAATTATAGATAACTATACATCCACTTACGCCCAAACAGTTACACACACTTGCATGAGGTGAGTCACGGTTAAATGGATGGAGTAAAGGGGAGGCCAACCACATGGGCAGGTAAGGGTGTGTGTATGATATTAGTGTCTTGTTTGCACACAGAAGCCACCACGTTCTTGGATGTGGTCCGAGTGACACAACTCGTTGTTGATGCTGCTGTGTACTGGTGACTTTGGACAAATTCAGCGGACTTTTGGCATTTTATCCATTTTCACAGATTCAGCCAGACCGTTAGTCACTGGAGCTTATCAGACCTTGTCCGGCTTTTAAACACTATCTCTCAACACATACTTGCCCTCTCTCCAGCTGTTTTCTGGTAACTTCCTCTCCATCCACACACATCAGTATCTCTAGACCCACTTCACACAACTTTTGTGCAGAAGGGTGTAACACACGACTGAACTTTCAGAAGTGCAAACACAAAATGCTATGATAACATTATATTACTGCCAGGTTATGCACAAAGGGTTGAGATGCATATCCATATCTTGAATATCTGGACTAGAGTGACAATGTTGATTTATGATCATGATTAATTTTCCATGTGTTGCTGCACTAACATATTTGCAACCCATTTTTGGACAGTCACCTGAATCAAGTAACTCACGTATGCTGAAAAGCCTAGTTAGGAAACAAAAAAGCTGAAGAGCTTCCATTTGAAATTATTTCTTCATTTTTAGGTCCAAGAGGGGGGAAAAACCCCACCTATTGTATGTAACTATTGACCATATCATTGATACTTGGGAAACAAAGGACTCGGCTCTTCTATAGGGCTACTGCTGGATCTTGGCTTGCTTGTAGTAGTCATTAGAAAAAGAATAAGAATGTTGATTTTTCTGTTTGAGCATTGGCTGCTTGTTGTTTTTTCCATGTTGTGTACAGGTTGCTGTCTGTTTGTTAAAAGACAAAATAAAATCAATGGAAATGTTGAAAAGGAACCTTGTGTATTCAACTTTGCAAACAAAGTTCTTAACTAAGCACCAAGACAAGTAGTAACAGAAAAAATATGAATGCCAGACTTAATTATCAGTGTACACATAAAGAAATATTGCTTTTTCAAGTATAGAGAACCAAGTGGAAAAAGTATTTCCAAGGAAAATAAAAATAGGCTGCTAACATACATTTGCCTTTCAGCTACGTTTATGTCCTTTCATGTAACACTGATGCATCTTAAATGATTTGTTGATACAAGGGAAAATTAAGAGAGAAAATTTTAATTCCTCGCATTTAAAATATAAAGAAAAAGGCATGATTTTTATTCCAGTGGTTGGCAAGAATTATTGAATCGCCTGTATAATCTTTTAGGTTCTATTCTCTGAATATTTCAGTGCATTCATTTGGACATTCTGAAGATGAAGACACTTTAAATAATTTATGATCCTCTCAGGAAAAAAAATGGCAAGTCTGCAGTGCTATGTTTTGGTGGTGTGTCGGGGTTTTTTTTATGCTAATTCTACAAGAAAAGTAAAACATACAGATATATTTCCTGACTGCTCCTGAATTAAGATACTGATAAAAAATAAACAGAGGTGAGAAGCTGGATACTGAGTCACTAGATTGAGCATAAATTAATTGTTTGGTTCT
Source organism: Pterocles gutturalis (assembly GCF_000699245.1). Classification (NCBI taxonomy): domain Eukaryota; kingdom Metazoa; phylum Chordata; class Aves; order Pterocliformes; family Pteroclidae; genus Pterocles; species Pterocles gutturalis. Next base: position 5,103 of record NW_010121209.1, read on the forward strand.
CTACTGTATTAATCTGTCTCTAAATTTTGCACTGATTTTCTCACTGATTTCTAATGAGTTATATTTTTTGTATACCTTAATCTATATGACAACACAGATGGCTTAGAAAAAAAATATAAAAGAGTCTTTTCAGGTAAGAAGCAAAGCACATGATTCACCTGAGAAAAACTTCTCTCCTAAGAGTAGAATTAATGATATCTAGTGGTAGGCTTTTCCAGGATTCCTGTCCCATTTCACATCTAATTTGTAAGTTGCTTGCCAAGACAGAGCTGCCCAGCGCAATTAGACTTTCATGTACTAACAAGAGCAGGAAGAGCTGCCAGCAAAAGAGACAAGCAAACCAAGCCTAAAATACGTAACCGTTTGCTGGGAAGGTAAGAAAAAGTGCATCTAAGGATGAGTTGGGGAAATAAAAATCCAGCTATGTGGTCTTTTGTTCATTGACACCATTTCACGGGCAATATGTAATAGGGGAGAAAGGGGGAAGGACACCAGCTATTAGATATTGATATTTGCCAGTTCTGTAGCTTTCAATTACAGCCTCTGGTGTCTACTTTGTAAACACTTAGGTACTTAAGAGAAGCAAGAGTGCAAATGTAAGAGTAATATGAGCCCCTGTGATGGACTATAAGAAGCTTTAAGCTTCAGTTACCTTTCCCATTTCTTTGTCCCATTTCTTTTGTCTTCTGGTCCTTCTCCCACTTCCCCAACCTGCTCTCTTTTAGTATTAAATCATTTAATTGGTGATACTGAATTCTCAGACAAGAAGTGAGCAGAAGGAGAGAAGCAGAGAAGCATGTTCATAGCTGCTGCAGATATTTAAATACAGAACATCAGAATTTGGAAACTGGTTGGAGAATTGTGCTTCATAGATTAATGCAGTATCATCTAGAGAAAGGTGTTTGTGAGTGTGTGTGTTTGTTTCATGAAGAGTTTTGTTAACCTCTGTCTTTAAAAAGCTGACACCAAAAAGCCACAGTCTAGGCTTAGAATCTGTTTACTTTTTGGTGCAGATTAACAAGATTTGGCTATTAAGGTCAATGGACACAAAATGGTCTCTCAAGACATAGTTAATTATTTAGGTCCTGTATAGGTAATCATTATAAGAAAAAAAGATCTTTATCTACAGTTGATTTTGCACAAAATAGCCATTACTTTGCTACTGTAAAGCTAAAGGCTTTTGTTAGTGTTTTTTTGAACACATTTTACACAATTTTTCCACATCAGTTTCAGCCCCAGCCAGCTTTAGTGGTTTCAGAGATACTTTGGTAACATGCCACCAGTATGCACTGGAAAATGAGAGAAAATGCTGATCCAGAAATCCTTTTAATTCAAGCAATTAAAGAGGCACAGTTCTGAGCAAATCAGTTTGTGTTTATACTCTACATGTTATGCAATTAAAAAAAATAAATCAAAAGCTCTTTGGGAGTGTGCTTATTTTTTAATGAAATCAATGTCAGCATCTAGTTACTAATAACCAACTCTCCATAACAGATCCTTGCAAGAAAGAAAGTTATTTCAGCTTCAGGCTGATAAAAGGATTATTAGAAACCAGCTCTCCGTGTGTGCGTGCATGTGTGCGTGTCTGAATGTTTAAACAATCTTGAAAAATACTTTGACATCATTCACCTCAAGCCTATCTAAACAAGACTGCCTCATCCCACTAAAAGCAAATGAGGCCATATATCTAAATGGGATGGATTCGGGAGTGTGTCTTGGACTGATGATAATGGCTGTAATAAGCACACACACACAAATCATCCTTCTGAAACTATAGTCATGCTAAGATTTTGTGAGAAGTTTTCATAATAGTTTTTTTTTTATACCTAGCCCCTGCCAACTTATCATCCTTGCTAGAATATTCTGCAGTACCATACTGCACACTATGCAGTAGACTTGCCATGTGAAATACAAGCAAAAAAGGTTGACATAATGACTCATTACAATTTAAATCTTAATACACAAAGCTTCATTCAAGTCCATATACACAGTACAGAACCGCAGGGGTACATTTTAGCCTGGTGTGAGAGGAATGAGTCATGCAGTTCTCATTATGGTTAATAGAAGAAACACATCTAGTGCCTTGCGTAAGCCCCTGGAAGTGCACCTCGCAATTCGTATTCAAATCCCATTGGGCTGCAGCTACTCCAGTAAAAAATAAAAGTAAAATACATTTCAAAGTTTAAAGTTCATCTGATTCAAAATGTTTGGAAGTGACATTGCATTGTATTGATGACCTAGTACAAATATGTCATTGGCAGCGAGGATTACTCCTAATTGCCACAGGAATAAGTGAAGCCTTTCAGAAACTTAAAAAGGGAGGGACATAAACCACATTAACATGGGTCACGTCTTTCCTCTCCTCTCCTCTCATTATCTTTACTGGCAGACTGATAACTTTTCCCTTCCTAGACTCCTATAAACATTGTCATCCATGCAGAAGTGGTTATCAATGAACCCTGCCACTCATTGAATTTTAAGATGTATATTTAATTATTTTTTTATAAACTATGCTAGAAGACTAATATATTATATACTTATGGTTTTAGTTGCTTGTTTTACTAATGGCTTGTTCCAGCTAATTACAGGAAATCTCCAGGAAATCTCTTTCTTCTGATAAGTAGGTTGCACAAACAGCTTCAAGGAGAATGCATCCTTCCAGCCATAAATCTGTACTTATAGCTGCCAAGTCTGTTTGCATAGTCTAGAGTGGTATGCTCATAACTTCAGTTTTATTTTATTGTTGTAGATTCATGTGTTGTTGCAAAGAGGTATTTATTATTAATTATTAGGGATCTTTGAAAAAGCATCCTGTAAAATATTTTTAATTATGGACAATACTACTGTGGATTATAATCAGGCATAGTTTTCACAAGGAGTATCTACATCAAAAAAGGATCGAATTCTCAAAAAAGTGCATCCTATCTTTCAAGTTAACAAAAGTGATGCTAATTCTAGTGCTTCTGTGCAATTAAGGGATTTGATTTACAAATATGAACCGCAAGGTTCAGCTGATCTTTCCAACTTTTTAATTTTTCTTAGTTTTAGCAGAAGATGAACCCCCAACTCAATATTAAATCCAATAGCTTGCATTGCTTACAGAACTCTAAACTTTAAAAAATAAGAAAATATCCATTTATCACAGATATTTTGAAAAACAAAATTCCACATGTTGTGAAAGCAGAGTCTAACTCAAAAAACATCATATTAAAGATGAAAGCTATCTAGAATGTGTGTTTGAATTCATTTCCAAATGAATTCCAATGGCTTTTGCTAAAGAGCAGAAAGGTGCAGGTTACCAGGGCAGTGCTGCTTCTGCAGAACAGCAGCATCATCAGGAATTCAGCTTCATTGCTGAGATTTAGCAGACAAGCATCCCTTATCCAAGGGGCTTGCAAATGCACTTTCTAAAAGAGCAGGATTTCCATTGTGTCTGTGTTGTGAGCGTGGCAGAGGTATTCATCAGCCATTATTGATTTAGAAGAAGGCATGGCTGGAGTGAGGAGGATTGATCTGAATCCTCCTTTGGCTAAGTTAACTATTGAGGGATCTATTCATACCAAGATGAAGCACTGAAGAGTGACAATGGTAGGAAACAGGTATCTCTGTCTTTCTTTTTCTTTACAGTGCATGTGAAAAACTCTGGCTTGTTCTTGGGTGTCGGGGTTTTTTTCTCACTCCATTATTTTTCAGAAACATTATTTTTTGCTAAGTTTAGTCTATTCATATCAAGATGAAGCACTGAAGAGTGACTTACAATGGTAGGAAACAGGTATCTCTGTCTTTCTTTTTCTTTACAGTGCATGTGAAAAACTCTGGCTTGTTCTTGGGTGTCGGGGTTTTTTTCTCACTCCATTATTTTTCAGAAACATTATTTTTTGCTAAGTTTAGTATTTCTTGATTTTGCTGGGCAAATCTTTAGGGAACTGGAGAGTATCAATTTCCTCTGATATGATCTGGTAAAGGGATAGGACAGAAAGAGCTAGTGACTTTCCATTCCAGCTGCAGTCTTGTGAGAAGCTGAAGGTATGTATGTACATCAGGAGTCTGGCTTAGCTATGCTTTCTTACTCAGCTGTCCCTGTCCCCAAATGTCCTAGCATCTTCCCAAGTTATTTCTGTGGTCAGTATTGACATCTTTGCCTTTCCTGTTTACATATTGCTCTTCTTCCAGAGGACTCTGCAACTTTTCTTTCTCAGAGACAGGACCAAGAGCTAAGGGGAACCAGGAGAAGTGTTCTTGCAGTCTCCTTGCTGAGGTCCCTAACCTGGATAGCAGCTGGACTCGGATGTCCCAGCATATTTCACCTGTACAGTTTTGTCCAGCTTTCATCTCTTATCTGCAACATCTTTCTGGAGATTTTACAAGTACAGATCTGCCTTACTGACAGCCACCTGAAATGCTTCTGCAAGGAGCATTTCTCTTTTCCTCTCTTTGTATCCTTTCCTTTTTTTTTTTTACCCATTTCTGTCACTTCACAGACAACCTGACTGTCACGTGTCTTTATGGCCTTTCCTCCAACTCGTCATTTCACATGAGCTACTGATCCATCAAGTGCCACCACTGATTAGCTTCTGATCTCAGCTTGTTCAGCTATTTACTGGAGTTACAGGCAAACACATTCATTCTTTGTCTTGTGCTGCTCTTCACACTCTAGAGGTCCTTCCTACTAAAACACATACAAGGCCACTTCAGGGTCCTCCCTGCAGCCTTTTTCAGGGAGAAACAAGTACCTTTTGCTTATACGCTGCTTCCACTTGGCTGAACAAACACCCTCGGGGAGATTTTATTTCCTCCAGAAAAAAACCCCAAACCCCAAACAGATGTATCTTTTTTTATTTTCCTCTGACTTTAAAAGACTTTGTTACTATTCCCATAATAAACTTAGCAAAGGTAAGACTGCGAGTGTACAGAGTATACCCATTATGGGAATTAAGGTATTTATCATCTTCAGATTCTGCACATATCAATAACTGGCTTGTATTTGGTATGCCACTTGGGATGTCTTTTTCTTTCTGGTTATTGCAGTGACTAGTGACACATATTTCCTGATCTGTAAGAAGGGTTCCTGTATGCTACAATAAAAAAACCCCAAACTTATTAATAAAGACATTAAAAAGCAAGACTAAGGAGTTACAGTTCAAGTCTGTTTTGTAATAATTTTAAATAAACATAAAATTGATATTTTCATTTAGAATGTTACCTTTAAAACCAGATTGTTCAGACCTGACAGCTTCGTAAAGGAATAAACAGAGGATAACATTTTCAAATAAAGAATAAGCATGGAATTCAATGATTCTGCATAGCTCAAGATCTCAAGACCTTTATTCATTACTTGGTTTACTTTATCTCAAGTTATTTATTATTTTAAGTACTTCAATCTTAAGAAACCTGTGTATATGAATTTACTTTCCTAACTTACTGTGCTTTGCTTCACATGATGGAGCACCGGCTATTAATGGGATTTTAGTCCCAAAGACCAGATTAAAGTCAATCTGAAGTAAAATTCCCTCAACTGTGCATAATGTGGTTTTTGGGTTTGCATTTCAGGGTGGGAAAAAAAAAAAAAAAAAGTCATCAGCCAGAATATCCCTTTGAAATTGTTAATCATGAGAAGGAAGGTTATATCCTTCATTTGTATGTATTCCTTTGAAGTGGACAACAGAAATCACAATCACTCTTTTTATGATTAATTAAACCAGGAAGGAAATATTAATAGTCTAGTTCTTCCTGAAAGAAGACACAAGTTCAAGATGGGGAAGAGTACTGAAAACTAGAGCAGTGACAGACCCAATACGTGTCTGACATTTCTTCTTTCCAAAGATTTTGTGTTGTGACTCAACAAAAAAGCTCTGGTACATTTTATAAACTTCTCATCCTTGCTGCTTGAAGCACCAGACTACTTATTGTGTTCAAAATAAAGTGATCATTGTAGTGAGTTCAGCTTCACATCATCCCACATTTCCTTTGTATTGCCTTTACAAGTCATAGCATATTGATTTCGCCCTTACATTACACTGTGTTTGACTCTCCTTTAATAAACAAAATGATGATTTGCTTGCTTTAAATCCTTCTACTTGTATTTCTTTTCTTCTTTGAGCTGTAATCTGTGACTTACAATAGGCCACTGCTCAGTAAAATGGTGAGGTGCTAGTTCAGCCTAATATTGTTCAAATTAAAAAAAAAGAAAAGTCAAACTGCCAGTCTGTTGTTACCAGCAATTTTCTAGTATGTGCTCTTTAAATTATCTGACTTCCCAATAAGTTGAACGGGGCATTATATTCACCTGAAAATGGTTCAGGTAATTATCTCATACAGTATTTGATCCCTTCACAATGTTCAGTGTTGGCTACAGTTCCCTGCTCCATACTGTGCAGCTCCAATTTATCGCTCACCTTCCGTAATGTTGCCTATTACCCTGAATTACACATTTCACTGAATTCATTCCTTCACTGTCTTGGGTGTAACACACAGGTCTGGTTTGTCTTTACAACATACCTCGTGAAATGCTTTTTTTCTTCTAAGGCCTTTCTCAATTCTCTAAGGTGGTTACAGGTTTCTGATCTGTGACCTGAAAATCCAGTGCCAGCTCTATTTCACACGGTTAACAAGCCGACGTGCCCCATAACATTTCTTACAAGTGCACATGTCACTGGAGCCCCACCAACACCTACCTCTCCCCTGGGACCTCCTGCTTCTAAACTTACCTATTCCCTGTCAAAAGCTTTTGTCATATTTTTACCAGGAGAGGTACAACTTTGACCATATCCATTTTTTTATTAAGAGATCAAGTGAGATATTAGACCCCAGCCACTTTTGCCTTTTCTGCTTTAGTGTAGAAAGCAAAAAGAATTTCAGGCAAGATAGATAGTACTCCCACAAAATGGAGAATGCTTTTAGAGTAAGAATTTGAGACAGAACAACACAGGATTAACTCATTATTCTTTAAAACTCCATACTCAGTTTCATATTTACCCCATGAACCCAGTGAAACAAAGTTGGGGCTCCTTTAAACTAAAACGAAGTACATAAAGATTAGCCGAAACTATTTCAAGAAGGATTTAGCTCCTTTACTATAGTTACAAAGAGGAAAGAAAAAAAAACCTGTTGACAGAATAGTTTCTGTTTCCTTCCTTATGACCATGACAGCCATGAACAGCTCCACTCAGGGAAAAAAGACCTTATTCAACTTGTTCTTCAGTGCCAAATTATCACACGGCACTGATCAAGTCGAGCATCTTTGCGCTTCACTTTTCTTCCAGAGAAATGCCATTATTCACCAGTTACTGCCAGCTTTGTTCTCCTCATGACTTTTACAGATTTCTTTTGGGAAAATTTCTTCACCAAAAATAAAAATAAAATGAGCATCTGTTTTGGAGAAGTACTTTTCTAACCCACTAAATAATGAATGAAAAGGGAAAGTGTGTCAAACTTATGGAAAAGTTCCTATGGTAGCTCTCATTGGTTTTGATTGTCTTTCTCTCATTACAGTGCAACTGAATTAGTATTTCTGTCATTCCCTTTTTCAACTTGTTTTTAAAAACAGATGTTTTGATGAAATGATAAATGCATCTGGAATCTGCACAAATTTAACAAAGAAAGAAAAGAGGATTGTCAGCTCTCACAACACCAAGATGTAGTGGTACATTTTATTGAAGTGGAAGACCTGACCTAACTTCTTAATAATTATGGCTATTTCTATAATTTAATACAAAATTGCATTTAACAATAATAAAATTTCATTTCTTTTGATTGAAATAGATTTTAGCAGCATAGCCTCATGCTTCATACATCAAACTCCAGAGAAGCAATCAGCACAATAGCTGGTGGTAAAAAATACCATTTTATTATGGGCAATTTATTATATGAAATAGTACTGGAAAATAATCTTCTATTAATTTTAATCAGGGTCTAGAATTTTAGCAGGACAATAAGCCAATAAGTCAACCAAAGAAGAGATTAACTAAATGGAAGGTGCAGTGCCTGCATGTAGAATAGCTGCTCAGCTGCCCTGTTCTTGAACAGATTAAGGGTATGACTGCTGTGTATCCTTCAACTAAATGCTATTCCTTATAGTACTAGCTTCCAAGCTATTTCTCTGACGGTCTCCAAACAGTAGACTGCTCATTGCTGCTTAAGACTTGAACTGCTGTTGTTTGACTGCTGGAAAAGCTGTGCAGCAAAATTGCATCAGTTGTGCTTCACTGAGAATCTTCCCTGTCCCTTGTCCTCCTTACATCCATCCCAGTGTACGTGTGAAGAGCCTTCAACTCATCAGGAAAGCAGTCCTTATATCTGATGGAAGTTCTGCACCTACTATTGGGCACCCATTTCATTTAACCTCAAGCGTACATCCACTTGCTACCAGATAAATTCAATTAGCTTTTACGCATGGAGTTATGAAAACATGTGAACGGTGGGAGAAGCAGTACCATCACAAGGGGAAAAAAGCCGTTCTGAGTTGAGCTACCCATCTCCCTCTTTGACAAGGAGGCAGGAGGGAAGCATGGCAGCATTGTTAGACAGCACACAGACGAATGATGGCTGAACAGAGCTTTCAGGCCTTTTAATCTGCTCTTTGATCATCTCTGAAATAGATCAAGGCAAAGCCATTCCTTTCTGACAAAAAGTACTTACTGACTTCTCTGTATTAAACATAGCCTCCTGTTCGCCAGGGTATCTGGAAATTGGGCTCAGGAATATCACCTACTAGCTCCATTTCACTCTGCTCAGTACAAAGGCCTGACCCTGGCAGAGCTTTGGACCTGGTCCTGTGGTCCTTCATTGCACAGCCTGAGTAACTGGGGCACGTCACTCCTGAACCGAGGCAGGTGTGATCGATAAAAGGAGCCGTAAAGAAAGCTGAAAGGATCCAGTGAGAAAGAACAGAATTGTTTATATATCAATGTAGAGGGCCTTTAAAACTAAGCAGAAGAATTCTAACAAATGATGCAAGTCATGAAAGGTGATATGATAAGAATCAATAGATACCTAGCATGAAAAAGCAGTGATGACTGAGTACATCTATCAAAGTCCTTGCGCTCTCAAGAACAGACAGTGCTGTAGAGTATGTTAAAGATGGACTAGGGCGTAAAGACAGAGTAGCACAAGAAAACAATCCATTTGGGTCAAAATCAGTCTTGAAAAGAATGATAAACACCCATTGAGAGACTATGGGGATTCCTTCTACGTAGTCCAAAAGGTTACCTTAACTCATGACTTGATATCTTGATAGTATTTATTACACAGAGGGACAAAAAACACCTGCAATTGTTTAATTTTCTCTCATTGAAGAGAAATGCTACTGGCAACAATCAAGCCCATATGTGGTTTGCTGTGAAAGTTTACGGGGTTCTTCCAAAAAAAGTTACCAAACCCACAAGGCAGGATGTTCTTTCAGTTGCAGGTTTGATAACCAGTGAGGATATTAAATGAGTGATAGGAAAATAACCTTGTTGGTGATGAAGGCATACGAGGTTTGCTCGGTTTAAATGTAATGAGAAACAGAGAAAAGAAGGTCTATGACAGATATCTCTAATTTTAAAAGAGAAGCAAAAAAAAAAAAAGGAAAGGAAGTCTTTTTTAGCTTGTTGTTCTCTCTCTTCCTGCATTCACAGGTTTAGTTCCTAAACTTCTTAAAATGAATCATCTGGAGAATGCAAAGTGCAATATAAGCTATAATGAGAGACCTGTTATCCTGCTGTTTTCTCCATTTTATAATGATAACTAACAGTTTTGAATACTCCTGCCATACATATGCACAGGTATTCAGTTCTGTCCCTGCAAATTATTCCTATTGTGCAACTGACTTGTGGATCCTAATTCCAGAACCTGGAATAGCTTAAAATTCATCAAGTTAACAGTAGTAGCATTGGCACAGGGCATAAATCCATATTTTGACATCCTGAAGACAGTGTTAAGTTTTCTGTTATCTTATTAAATTGTATCAGCCTTGCCTTGCATAGAGTATAACCAGGTTTGATAAATGCTTGGCTTCAGCTACACTCTCCCATTTATTTTCACACTGTCAGACTTAATCCATAACTGCTGTTCAAAGGCAGCAAGCAGGAGATGAGGGCACATCTTGACTCGGCTGGTAGCTGGCTACTGGCAGCCAAAAGCTACACTACCTTGTTGTTATTCAGTCTTCATCTTGACATAATTTATTTTCATTTTATATAATCTACTCTCTAAGGATAAACTATTTATAATCACGATTTAATCAGCTTTTATTTTGTGTCAATTTGCTTAATCTCATTGACCAGAAAGCATGGATTTTTATGAAAAAATAAAAAACAATAAACCCAACTGTAGTATCTGAAAAGCACATAGAGGACATAAAGGCAAAACACAGGTTGCTGGAGTGAATATAAAAGTCTATGAACACATCTTTTACTCAAGCTGAACATAGCTACTACTCCATTGCAACAGATAGACTTGAATAATCTTGAATATTTTAAGGCAATAGGGGTGGTCTCACACTGGATTTCACTTCAGTGCAGTCTTTGGCCTGGATGTTCTCTATTTTATATCTGGCATTTAATACTAGGCACGACAAAGGAAAGCTTATTTTCCTATGAGAAAGACTGTATATGTTCATCACCCAAGAAAGTGCATTTTCCTTTGTCCAAGGAACAGTTTGTGTTATGTAAATGCAAAATTTTGGATCCTAAAATAGATTTAAAAAATTACATCCAAATACATTTCCTCAGACAAGCTGCCATAGAGACATAAATAAAACAACCAAATATGGATTTTGAGCATCAGTTCTTCCCATACAGAGTTATGCCCACAAGTAACAATTCCTCTTGTATTTTGATAATATTCCTCTCAAGGAAACACACTGTGTTAAGTAATTAACAATATGATTGGTTTTCTACTAGGATAAGAATTAAAATTTTAAAAATCTGTAATAATATGAGTTAAGTTTTCCAAAACTCTTCTACTTAAGCTGTTTGTAAGCAACTGAGAAGTTAAAAGGTCCTTATTATGTCCTCATTTATAGCTATTTAGCCATAGGAGCTTTATAAGTGTCAGAATGCTGTAAAAGGCTAATCCTGCCTCTGAAGGGTAGCCTGGGTGGACTAAAGCAGCTCTTCACATTTCGGGACATATTTTTGTGCTCTATGATATTATACTGCAACACTTCTTCCTAAAGCAGAATTCCTTCAGCAGAGAGTACACGTGGGCACCCTTACGGCATTTTTCTTCAACAAGAATCCCCTTTGTAAGCACAGCTCTAGAGGAAAGAAGAGGAGAGTTATTTCAGACAATAATTTCCACTTTTTCATCAAAATCATACTGAAAGGTACCCAGTCATCCGACCAGGTGGCAGAAAGAGGAGTTTGCAAACACATCCTGTCTGACAGAAAATAAGGTATGTTCTGAAAATATGCAGTCCGTTCCTGAATGACTCATGGGTAGGAAAACAAAAGAAATCAAAATAGATAGAATTCGTCAGTTTACTTCCAAATTATTTATGGCAGTGGACTGCTCTACTTCTAAACCTGATAAGACTGTCAGCACTGAATGTGGCACAAGTGTTATTTGCAAGCTCCATACTACATCTTTTAAAACTTTATTCAAAACAGCAAGAGCACTGATTCAAAGAGACTTACCATGTGATTTGGTAGGCAAGGAGGGATAAACACCATGCGTTGTACTGACCTGCTGTAGCTCTGCAGTAAAAGACGTGGTAGAAAGATTTTCACACTCTAGGGGACTGGGAGAGGAAGGAAAACAAAATGGGGAGAAAAAAAATCAACACAAATTGCATGAGGCAAGAATTTTGTGCTCATACATGCCAGTCTGTTACAAGATGGTAGGATGAGTAGCAGAGTCCGGTGTCGCCAGTGCACACTGGTACCATTGGTCTGGTGGAAGGTCCTGCGACAGCTTGTGTCTCAGGTCTGAATCCCACCATTCCAGCAGCATCACTGGAGTCTCAATAGATCATTTCATGTGAGCACTTCCATTCCAGAACCTCTGTATTGGGACATTATAACTAGGTAATAAAATCTGACTCCATGATGTTATTTGGCAAGTAGATTTGATGCTTGAAATATTTTTTTTTTTAAAGTGGAATTTATATTTTCATGGAGTATGCACTTGCAGCTGTCACCCAAGCTTTGTTTTGTTTGGGAACCTGACAGCTTTTATAGTCCCATTGGTTCTAAAGGACACCTTCTCCACCTCTCCCCTTAAGTTGGGAAAAGATCTGATAAGGCTGTTTTTCACTGTTTTGTACCAAGCTTTGCATAGGCTGGGATAGCTTAGCACTTTGTCAGCTGTGACACCTACATTCACTCCTTTTAGGTAGCAGAAGATCAATGGCCCTATAATGACATTTTATCTTATTCTTACTTTGAACTTGTCTTGCTGTAAAAATGCTCCATGGGGGGGAACTATGTCACTGTGCTTGTATCATAATTTTCCATCTACTATACTGCAGGGGGAGGAACATTCTCAATAGCACATATATATTTCACTGTTTCATCAGGTATATTTATTCATAGAGCTTGTTTATTACGAAGACATGTTAAAAGTGAAAATAAAACAAAATAAGTGTTTCAGGATGTTCCTATTCATCATTAGAATCCATCTGAATTGCAAAGTGCCACTGTATCAGGCAACCATTTCCTTTATCCCTTGGGCTTTTGAGAAAATCTTGTTACAGCATCTGAATTGTTCCCTTGATTCAGGATGTAAAAAAAAAAAAAAAGGGGAAAAAAAAAAAAAAAGGGAAAAAAAATTCAAACCAGTTTTGCAGGTGCTCACATTCCATTTGCTGATTCCTTTGCGATTTGAATTAATCAAATACAGTGTCTTGTTCATGTGCCCCCCTCCAAATAGATCCCTTTCCACCAGCAAACTGCTAAAAGGTTGTCTCACAGTCTACTATACAAGTGTTGATTAATCTGCTCCAACCTGTCAGTACTGTCTTTTGTGCCATTTTCTCCAGGTTACTGAAGTATGCAAAATACTCTGAACTGATTGATGCAGCACCTTGTTATCTTCTTACCATCTGCACTCTGCTGCTGCTGGTGCTGCTGGCCATCACCTGCTCACCACGAGGCTGGCTGAAACAAAAACTCTTCTACAGGAACAATGTCTGGCAGAAACAGGTATTGCACCATCATCCTTCTGCACTGCCTTTGTTTTCACTTTCTGCTTATGGGCACCAGACAGGAGGGTTCGAGCACTAACAAAGCCCGTGCCTGGTTCAAGGTTCAGCAACAATCCTATGCAACCCTTATCTTCACTTACATAAGGCATTCAACCATGTTGACATAGTTTTACAAGCAATTCTGACCTGCTTAAATTATCCTGTCTCTAACTAGTTTAGCCTGTGGGTAGAAGAGCAGTGACAGTCACAAGAATTTGTTGTGCAAAAAGCTGAATGACAAAACCAGGAGGTTTAAACCCATTTATGCAGACAGAAAAAAAACAAAGACAAAATTTAAGGGATTCAGTTGTATATTAAGAATATCGACTCACAGGAAACACAAGCTATTTTTTTTCTCCTCACGCTTACTTTTTCATCAGCATGGTTACAGAACTATTCTGAAAACCAAACCAATTGATAACCACTGTCGCAAACCCACTTAAAAAGTTGGTGACGCACTAGAGAAATGGAGCAGAGGATAAAGAAGCAGCAGCACTGAGCTGTGAGCAGCGTAGCGATGTGAAGATCTATTCCCTGCCTATTCTCATTTATTGAGGCAGAATTGTGAAAGGAGTCCAAAACTAAGTATTCACATTCATTACCAGGGAAAAGTAGGGAAGAAAAATTTTCCCTCTATTTCTTTTGATTTCAAGAGTGATTAGATTCAGTTGTGTCTCTTAAATTGCTTGGTAAGTGTTCTATCTCTGTCATTTCTATAAAAGGGATAATATATTTCATTGTAGCATTTTCACTCAAAAGAGATTGGAATCATAAAGAACCAGAAAGAGAGGGGCAAGGTAGTATTCTGAGATCATTAGGATGTTTTAAGAGTTGTTTCATTGTCTGCCTAAAAGCACTCTATCACCCCGCTCCACAGCCTGTAAATAGGAGACCTGCCTCTCCTGAAAAACAACATTAGTGGTCATTTTAAGATTTTTTTTTCCAGATCTATTATCCTCTGGTAAACTACAGAACACAATTCATCAGGACATTCTTCTGTAGCATCAGACTGAGTTAAATCTTACTATAAACACCAGTGTGCCATCACAGATGACAGCTGCTTTATTAACAGCACCGTGCTAAGCGCTATGCAGCTAACGACAGCAGAAAAGTTTTCTGAAAGTAGACATCACTTGGCTTCAGTGTGCCAGGATCAGAAACACTGAAGCTGCAGTGACAATTTTTCTTCAGACCTTCCTTCTTGACTACAAAGCCAGTTGCATCCCATGGGCGATGTCATCACTCTGCTGCTGCAATGCCCGAAGGAGCCAGGTCTGAAAATGCAGTTGGAGAACCCAAACAAGACCTTACACCTGCAGCCTTTGCTTGGTACTGCTGCTAAGTGAACGCAAAAAAGGAAGGAAGCGTTGAGCTTATTTCAATGTAATGGGCCAACAAGCTTGGCTTAATAAATTGTGAGAAGAAAAGGTGGAAAATCATTGAGGAAATAGCTAAGATTAAAGATATACAAAGGTCCAGAATTTGGATTGCTTATAAGACAGATCTACAGCATCTTAGCTTCAATTGACATTGCTTCCATCCCAGAGTTTGACTTAAAGAATGCATTACTAGGTTATAAAGCTTTATGTCCTGATTAAATATTCTCTTTGTGACACCTGTCCAAACTTATTTTTAGAAAAACAGAAGAAATAGGGAAAAGAAATCTCAATATGTTGTTTTGGAACAGAACTCTAAACTCAAGGTTTCTTTTTTGTTGTTGCTGTTTTTGTTTTTGTTTTGTTTGGAGAGTATTTGCAACTGCTTCCTATTGCAAGCTGGAAAACAGCACATATTAAAATTGTGTTCTTTTATCCATGTGTGACAACTTCAAATACCCCTTAACATGTGCTGACCTCATGGCAGAAATACGAACAAGTCAGACACGAAGTCATCATTCTCAGAGCCACCAATACTTTGCAAGTCAGACTTCCAGATCCAGACGAGATGTCTTTGTATTTAATAACCTTTAACTGATTTCCCTTTCACGAATTTGTCGGCTCATACCAAACATGCAACCATTCTCTTTGTCAGCTCAAACACAGATGGAGCCTGTTTAATGCAACTGGTGCTCATGCATGCCCACTTCATATATTACTGCGTTGAGTGAGTGAACGTTGTTTGAAGAAAGGAGGCATTAGATGTTAGAAAAGACTATTTTAGGATTTCAAGGACACAGTCTTTCTTATGAATATATCATAGCCATATACTTAACTGCATGAGCAAACATTCATCAATCTCAGATATAAGGTCTAACTTGTTCAATACATTACAAATTTGAATTTTGATCTCAGCTTCAGGCTCTGTGCTTATGAACACTACTGAATCTACTTGATTCTTCTAACTTCTTCAATACATTACAAATTTGGATTTCTTTATTTTTTCTTAAAGCAGGAGGAGAGGACAGTAGTATTGTGACCCCAATGCATTCTAAATGTGTTTAGATGTGTCTTAGATCAATAAACACGTTGTCTGCTGTGCCTGTTAGGGAAACATGAACATATCCAGCACTATTTTAGAGAAAAGTAAAAGGAACAGAGATTTCACTAGTAACCATAATTTGCAAGATTCAAAGAAAAAAATCTTACTTACAAGGAGCCATTTAATCCTACCATCAATTCATCACCCATTTCCCTGACTCAGGTGCCAAGCCTAGAAAAACACATAGTGTGTGTAATTTGAAACAGATCAATAACCATTTCCCTTTATATTAATTTCAGAAATTAGCATTATTGTGGGCATAAGGGCAATCTTTGAGCCATAAGGCACGATTCCAATTAGCCACCAGCATTGCCAATCAAGAGTTGCCTCCAGAGTTCAAAAGAATTACATTAGATATGAGTGAAATCAGAATCCGGCCCACACATTTCAGCACTATTGTTTCTAAAGTTCTACAATAGCACCAATACTAAAATTTTACAGTGCATGGTAAAGGTCAACAGATAAAATATTTGGAAGTTTTACTCATGAATATATTTAATTTGCTACTGCAAGTGATTTTGATTACATTTTACAAAATACATAGCTGCTTCTCCTTTTGCAATTAAAGATTCCTAATAATACAGTCAAACCTTCTTAATCATTGTTCATTCTAGCAGAAAGTAAATCTTGCTGTGTTTGAAGAGAACCCAGTCATCTTAACAGCAACCGTTTTTGTTCCTTTTTATTTTATGAGATTAGAATATTTAATAACCTTTACCATATTTGGCTCCAGTGGAAGTGTGAAAAAGAAGTAAAATTTGCCCGGTGGATTATATGGCTGGGACAAAACTCAGTTCTGTAATTAGGTTTGGTTCTGTTGCTTAGCTTTGCAGAAAAAGTCAAAATTAATGGTTCTTTTTGCCTAAGATTGCCCTGCAGAGCTATATATAATAGTTAGACATGGCTAGAGCCAGGCCTACTATCTGAATATTTGCCAAAACCATTGATTTTTTTTTTCCTTGCTAAAAACATTCCAGTTTAGAGGAAGATAATTAGTAATACTCAGCGCCTAAACAGTCGCCATTTTAATTGCAAATAATTAAGACACTCTAATAGCCCTGCAATGCTCATGTACACTTACACTCATCCTTGTAAAGACTCAGGGAAACTCCAGTAACAATCTTGGATATTGCAAGTGCAGAGTAGGTATTGCTGCACCTTTAGAGCTCTGCTGCAGAGCAGTCTTGGGAAAGATCAGCGAGCCTTTTCAGACATCTCCTTAAACCCTCAGAAACTGAGCCTGGAGTTCTTTTTAGCACAAGCTTTGTTTTCATTAAAACGAAAAATGTGTTCAGGCAAGCTGATGGAGAAATGAACCAATTTGAATGTAGTGAAGTTCTTTGCTTTGCTACAGTGCTTTTTAAATTGTGTCTAAACAGTTGGTCACAGATTTATTTATGTTTCCATGTAAAGAAAGAAAATATTACCGGTTTCTATATGGGAAACAGTTTCTCTAATTATTTGGCTCCTTTTTCTACCACACAAACACAGCAATTTGTACCCCTCTCCTTCCACTGGCTGCAATTAGCAGCTACATTGCAATAAGCAGATTATGTTAATTAAAACTTCAAAACAATGTAAACAATGGGAAAGCTGACTAGCCACTTTCTATTTTTGCCAACTGGGAGGAACACAAGAGAAATTAGTACCCAGCTTAATTTTGCTGTTTATAATTCAAGTTATTTGTAACAAATAACAGCATTTAAAAAGTATTTTTAAACAATTAACTGTATCTCTTGACTTTAATTGAACCACATCCCACACGAGAAGTTTTACATCTGCATGAACTGGGAAAAAAAAAGTTTCAAAGAAAATCTGAAAAGGTGTTAAGGGAAGGGATTTGCACACATAATCACCAAACTGGATTATTAAACACAAGTTCCCTTCCACGCCTGAGTCACGCTCTCAAAAAGTCATAGCTAAGGATAAAAGTATAACTTAGTTCTGCTTGTTTGGCAAAAAATTCAGCAAACTTTAGTATAATCATCAGCCAGCAGACATGAATAAATTGTGAGGTTTTAAGATGTTGCTACAGTTTCATAGAGGCTATAGCTTTGGTTCTTCTATTCCCATTGGTTATTGAGGGTGGGGAGAGTGGGATGCAAAAGCGGATTTTGTCTGTTAGTTATTGTGCTCCCAGTGCTCCCCCTCCACCATGGAGATCCCTCTCAGTATCACACACTGAGGGCGTGTCACCACCAAATGAACTGCATGGACAGAGAGGCCATCTACATATATAGGATTTATTGACTACAGCTGTGAACTTGCTGTTGACCAGGCTTTGGGGAAGAAGAAACAGAAGGAAGGACTACAGCCCCTCTTCAGCTCTATACAGGAAATACTCTGCCCGGGTACTTGAAGGAGACAGTGTATTTCCTTCCCAAGTTTGCACTGCTAGATATTGCTGATTGACTACAAAAAGGAAAATATGAGTGTGGGATCATCAGCGTTCAGATGAGGTGTTAGACTGTTTCTATGGGGTTTCTCAATGACCGTACAGGAAAAGAAAATGGGACAGAAATATGTAATGGCTCATTCAATCTGGAACCAGCCATTCAGAATGGCCAGGATGAAAATACCTGTGCAGGGTATTGTTTCAATTACACCCATGATCCAAACTCCTTCAGAAAATGGGAAGATTCTCAGAAGACATGAAAGTTGCTGTTAGATGTATTATTCACAGACCCTTAGGAGGCCACATACACCAAGTGTATAGGGAGAGAACAAGGAGCATAGGAAGCTTGGAGAGGGTAGAGATCTGGAAGAGCTGGCCACATTGTCAGGTTTTGCACCTACTACCTTTCAGTCTTTTACAGAGAATGGGAATACTGGAGTGCTTCGTATATATCATGTTAGAAAAACATTTCCTCTGTTTTAAGGGCAACACTGATTTCCCATCTCCTGCTCCCCCACAGAGCTCACAGACAGTGGGAGGGCCACTCAGAATGAAAGTGCGGTTGATCATTTCGCTTTTCATATTTCCACTATTTTCCTTTTGGAGACGTGAACTTTAAATGAGCTGCTGCACAAGCTTCTTGGGGTCAAAAGAGAGGAAATCACATCCACCGCAGGGACACGCACAGCAGAAACCCCAAATATGACCATTATGTTCGACTCTGCAGTCTTTTTCCTGTTGGCAGGTTTTTGATACAAGCTTAGCATCAAGCCAGGCTGTCAAAGCCAATGAAATCTATTTCGGTGACACTGAAAGAGCTCTTGATGAAAGTCAATCAGTTTAGGGATTTTTTTTTTTTCTTTTTAGAGTACCTGGAATCAAGACAGGGGAAGAGTTGGGTTTTAACAGAATTGCAGCTTTTTCTTCTTAGTTTCTAAGAGGTGAGGGATCTGTGGTAAGTAAACCCATTTATTCTGCAAACAGTACTCACAGTATTTGATGCTGAGCTACATTTTAGTCTGACCATTTGCTAAGAGTCTTGTTTCTTAACATAATTAACGCTTTTGCCAGATCTTTTATGTTGAAATTATTGGAGGTGTTTAGCTCTTGCTGGACTCTCTCTCTGGGTAACACACAGAGCAGCCCTTGAGCTCCTGAGTGAAACAGTTTTTAGTTTTCATATTATAGAAGGAAGAATACCAAAGGGGATAGGAATGATAAACAGGAGGAATAGCAGCGTGGGTAATGCAAATGATACTGGATAATTTTTCTATATTTAAGCTTTCGTAGGATTTCCTGTACAAATACGTGTTCATTGCATTAAGCTACTACTATTAAGAAGTTGTAGATTTAGTGCAGAAGGCTTTTGCCTGCATGTAGTGTGTTTTTTATGCTTTCTAGGCATTCTGGACTTACAGGATATGGATACATAGTTTGTAAGACCATTCAACAACCTTATCTAGTCCAGAAGGTTTTTTAACTGCAATTTAAACAGTTTGTCTGCTTATAAGGAGTTCTGTGGACTTTTTGATTCCCACTGAAAAAAAGAGAAGAAAAATACCCCAGCAATAAATATGTGTTTGGTGGTGTTATGAATCATTAATTGTTCCTTTGTATGCATTTCCCCAGCCTGGAAGCTGTTTAGAGATGATCACTTTACAAAAGGGTTCACTTTTTCATCTCAATCCACTCTCTGCTCAAGGTGTAATGAAAGAAATTGCTTCCTTTTCCCCAGCCAGTTATTATAATGGTATGAAAAAATGACTTAAATATTGACCTTGTCAATACAATCAAGTTCAGATGAGCTAGAAGTAAATCAAACAATCTTTTCATCCCAGGAAAATATTTTAAGGCTTTTCTTTTTATTGTCTTAAGCTCACTTTTAAGACCTTAGTTTATGACAAGTGGTGGTTCATGATCACCAAAAAAAAACCTGAGAAAAGGAAAAAACAATCCTTACCCAGTTTTGTAGCACTGAACCAGTTTTATGGTTTGTTAACTCAAAAGCAATCTGTACTTTTTAAAAAACTCTACCGATTGTTACTTAATTTTTCAATAAAATAAACCTACCAGCAATTTTCTGAGCCAATATAAATCAAACCAATAAATCACTTAACACTGGCACTTTCCTTTGCTCCCTTTCCAGATGATGCTGCTCAATTTTACCCACTGTTAATATATATTACATTTTCTATTCAATCCAAATGGTACTTATTACTGTTCCTCTAGCTTCTAATCTCTGAACTGAAGCCAGGAGTCAATTCAGAGCCTCCAATTCTACATGGGGAATATAAAGGCACTTCAAAACAGAACCTAAGCTACAGGTTAAGTGATGCAACTTATTTTGAAGGTTTTAATGCTGTTACCATTGGATCTACAGTATTCCAAGGAATTATTAAGTTAGCCAACAGTCATCAACAAAAGCAACAAGAAACCTGCTGTTACAAATTATTTTTTCTCTTCTTAGAAGTGTAAATTTGAAGGTAACCCTGAACAGATTTTACACTTCGATCAATTTTATTGATATTTTCCTAGAAGTTTTTTCTAAATTTTTTTGATAGTTAAACTAATGAAATGTGTTCCACCTTGGAATGAGGAGATTAGGTTGTTTGAAAATGTAATTGATGCTATAAGACTACAATTGTGTTGTAGGTTTACCAAAGATCTTCCATTGGTTCTGGATATCATCCATTTCTTTGATAGTATCTTTGAATAATTATTTTATTTTTTCATACTATGAGAAAAGATGAGACATAATCTGCTTAATAAAATTATAAAGAGGGGATTCTACGGTAACTTTTCCCCTCCATGGAGTGGATTCAGTTGCTTGAGTTCAACCCGTCCATAAATGTAGATTACTTCTCCATTACCTTTCCTGATACATATATTATCCTTCATTATTCTAAACTCTGTCATGGATGAATTCCAATGTCACTAAAGCTACAAATCTCTTTGCTGTTAACTACGCTGGTAACTACGCTACCAGTAAGGTTCCACAGAGTCTTTTAAAAAGGTTATAGCATCTTTATGCTGCAATTTACTCAATGAATAGCTACGTTATAGCATCGTTTCAGGCTGCAGTCACAGCAGCGTACTCCACTCCCTGGCATTGAGTCCAGGTCCTAGCTGTTCTCATGCTCAGTAAGAATTCATTGTCACCTGAAGTCTCTTCACCTTTAGTGGCTGCTTCTCTGAAGAAGATGATGATAATGATGATTCTTATTCTTATAAGAATCATCATTATTATTATCATTATCGTTATGGCTGGGATTGTGCAATATTGTCCACTTTCTTACCAGAACAGGGCACTCCAGATCACCAGGTGGAAACAAACAAGGAAATGGTGAAAAAAACCCCAACAAGCCCTAGTAAATATTGAAGAAGGGGAGCGCGGAGGACTTGTTTCAAATAGTGGATCTCCCCTCAATTGTAGTTTAGGACACACCCTCAAAACATCCTGGTATTATAAACTGCTCGGCTCTTCTGAGACTAACAGTGCTTCCTAGCTGGGTTTCCTGTGGCCTTACCTCAGGAATGTTCACGTAATTTATGTAGTTTTGTTTAGCCATATATAAGGATTTTAGTTCCACTTTTCAATTCATCAGAAGAATCTGTGTATAAAGCCAAATGGTGGACCATGGGAATGGTGGTGGTGGGGTTCTTGATTTACTTAAAAAAACCCCCAACATAGGGATTTACATTAAAGCAACTTAAAAGGTAATTTCACAGTGAGGCATGGTAGAGATAAAATAACTGTATTGATATTTCATTGTCTCTTTATGCAGGTGAGTTATTGGTACATTAAATTATCATCTACTGTTTTTCCTTTTGCCTCGGTGCCCAGAGTGGGAACCCTGCTCAGTCCAACTGAAGCCCACAGTCAGCTGTCCTCGCTGCCCAACCCACCGAGACGTCCTCAGAGGAAGGTCATACCAGAAATACCTCAGAGGTTACAACGTTTTCCCATTTGTGAGAAAAATTCTGTTACTTTTAAGGTTTGGGGTGAAGTAGGGTTGGCAGAGAATCATACAACCATTGCTATTTTCCTCCCACTCCCATTCCCTGCCCCACCAGGAGCAATACACAAATCCAGAGAGATGTGCAAAGCTCACCTTCTAGCGTGACAGCTCTGAGTGACTAGAATTTTGAGCTGACAAGGACATAAACTCTTGTAAGTGAAGTGTGTTATTGATTTGTATGCAGCTACAATGCAGAGATCAGAGGAAGTTCAAGGCTATACACTGTTGTTAAATTCCTCTCAGATTAGGAAAAAAAAAATCTAATTACTTTCACTGAGGTACACAAAATGAGAAGTCTATTATAGTATTTTGAATTTAAAATTGATCAATTCCTTTGTGTAGTTTACTTCTTGAACTGATGGAGGCTTTGATCCATTATGTAAAGAACAATTATATCTTAGAATAAATTAAAAGCAAACATATTGTTTGTAAAACTGAACCACAGATGTTCTCTTATTGTGGGCATTTTAAAATAAATAAAATCAAGACCATGACTCAAGAAGACGCATGCAAAAATTATTGTTATTTAAAATGCTCTTATTACTGTTAATATAAATGACCCAGCAGTGATTCACCCTCAGAGCAATCATTTCTCATTTTATTTTTAGTAATTTTCAGGCTGACTCCAAGGTTCTTTGCAGCCCGAGGAAGGTCTGAATGGTCTGATGGTTCATTTTTGCCATGCTCATTGGTATTAGTATTTTATCCACCACTTGCATTATCATCAATGCTTAAAAAATATGTACACTAAGAAGTATCTAGAAATGAATTAATTCCACATGATTTTGAGAGTCTTAGGCATATTTAAAATAATCTCATCTGCTTGATACAAATAAGTCTTGTTTAGCCCTTCCCTTCCCCCCAGCTGGATTCAGCTTTTCCCTATTGTTGTGGCAGACCTTTCAAAATGTGTTTGATCAGACATTCTTCCTGCTTGATGTTCTGTGCCAGTGATTGACAACAGTCCTTTGTGAGCAAGCATTTAAGTAATGATGTTACGGACTTGTTCGGGAGCGGCTATGTCAAGAAGAGAAATGAACAATAAATTAGAATAAAATGGAATTGCATTCGAAACTTGGCTGGAGGATTTTGCATTTGTGAGGACAAAGAACATTTGACAATCTGAGTCATCTTGCAGCTTTGCCTGTAGCAACTGTCAAATTAGTTCTTAATGCTACAGGGAAAGGGATTGAGTCACAGCATTGCTTAAAGTTAAGAGGCTCATCAGTAAATCACTGGCAATATTAACAATTATGAGCTACACATTAATATGGCAAAAACACTCTGGATATTATGCTTACAACAGAAAGCCAAGAGGTGAACATAATTTTGCTTTCAGATTCCTGTGCCTTCTCCCAGGAACTATAGCTTTAAATTGGGGAAGGCAGAGGAAAAAGGAGTAAATCAATTCAAGATTTTCTAGCCTATGTGCCCTCACAACTATATAACAAGAACAAAATCAGACACTAAATCTGGATTTAGCAAAGTGTAAAAGTGAGGTGAGGAAGGGAGGTGCTTACCTGCATATAAATTTCAGATTCACATGCATGTCTGTCATCCCTGAGTTACACCTAGCAGGATCCTGCAGTGCTCCCCCTTCTTCTCAGACACTTTCTGCTCCATCCTTTCTCTGCAAGAGCTGGAAGATGTGACCAGGTGCCACAGTCACCACCAGGCACACAGTTCAGATAATGAACTTAGATTGTGTGTCCACACTGGGGATGGGGAAGAGCTGTCCAGTTCCAGTCCACTCTAAGAGAAAAACATAAATTGTCTGTTAATTCTAAACCATGTTAGAGAACAGTATTGTCTTTCCAATTTCCTCACACATGCAAGAAACTCTTGGAACATTACACTACTTTGGATGGCAGCGGCATTTAAGTTGCTTCACAGATCACAGCCCCTTTGGTGGATTTGGGTCAGATGGTACTCTAATATTAGAAAGACTCACACAGAATCCTTGTATTCAAACTATTTTAAAAAAAATATGGTGTATTTTCAGCCCAGCACTGACTTTCATGATCATTTCATTTGTCATTTTATAGAGTGCCTTTCAATGGAGAAGAAAAAATATACGCTAGTGTTTTATTTTTAAGACTGAAGATAAGACTTCACTCTCCCATATGATGATCAGCGTAATTTCATCTCTTTCACAATCTCTGTAGGTCTAGTTCGATATGCTGTATGATATTATAAGGAATCTATTATGCCAGGCTCTACGCCACTTTTCAAAGACACAACTCTACAATTCTACCATTTTCTGGCATGAAAGGGGTCAGGGGGGAAGAGAATTAGATATGTTGTGGGAATGGCCTGAAGTACAATTGCATTGACAACTCATAATGAAACTATAGGATATATTCTTTCATAAGCGGTGCAGGTCTTTCACGCGGTAGGTATTGCCCTTTTAAGTGCTCGCACGCTGTAATGAAGTCCCGTAACACTGACAAAAGAAGGATGATGAGTACATTCACCACCTGAAGAGTCTCTTACATGAGAAAGAAATTTCCTGAGCTTTGCAAACACTGCACTAATGAAACTTCAAGTGGGACTGGTTGATCAAAATTTGTTTAAAAAAAAAACAATCAAGAAAAACCTCACAAACAAGCAAAGAAAATAACCAATATGCGGAACTCCACTGATGCATATTTTTAAATAAATACTATTTCATGTACCCCAGCTCCTACATTGAGCAGAAACGTCTTTCTACCCAACAAATTATTTGCCTGGCACACAAAAATATGATCACAGGATCTCAGGTGTCTCCAAACAATGATGAAGATTACACAGACTTTCCAGCTATTCACATCTGAAATTTGTCAGTCTAGATTTGTTGGAAACTCATTTCAGATTTATGAAAATTTGTGAGTAGACTTATTTGTATCCAGGCTGGAAGTATATTCAGTTTTTTAGCAAGGTTTACTATCAGTTGGATCGTTAACTGAACCTGAACATGCAATTCAACACAGCTGGACTAGTTATAGTAAAAAAAAGGATGATTTTTGGTAGATCTAGTTGAAAGCAGAAAATGACATCCAGTGAAAGGATTTTGTTATAAAGCTGTTTATATTTTTTGCTGTAATTTTATTTTTTACTAAATGTGCTCAAATTTTGTGTAAATAAACACAATACTGTCAGTGTAACACTACAAATCTATAGTAAAAGTTATGTAACATTTAAATGATCATTTACAAGCTAGTTTGTGCAATTAAATTCACACAGGTCTGCAGGAGTGGCACCAAAATGCTTTCTGGATTATAAAATTGCTGGTTATGAGAACACCTCTTCATGATGCTCTGTTCTCAAAGTGACTTTGCAGGGCTGAGTGACAGGTTGTCCACTTCCATTTGTAAGTGAAAGGCATGAGAAACCAACTCCATAAAATGGTTTGATATTCTGAATTTTAGATAAAACAATACAGATTAACATAAAATATGAGAAGTGGCTTTGGATCTAATATCTGGTTTCAATTCTTTGCAGCCTCAGGGAAGTCTGCTTGCACTTCCAAATATTTTTGGTATGTTTCTTTTTTCTTTTTGTGTGAGAATATTTCTCTATTTCTAACAAAAATGTCTAACAAGGTCTGAGAAAATAGTTTGTTTTATAGAAAATAATTTCAAAAGGAGCAACAATTCAAGCCATGGACTCCTAAAACTTCACGTACAATATATGCAATTCCTTGTTCATTGTAGCAATGTTGAAAGTGTGAGCCTTCCTCCTCCGACGCGGCATATTTTCTCCTCACACTGGAAATAGCTGCTGAGAGTGCTGAAAAGAGCATAGCACTGAATGAATTTAGAAATAATTTCCTTCTCTTCCTTCCAAAAAAATCAATTAGTGAGCTAAGTAAATTGGTTTTAACATACCAATGTCCATTCTCCCAACCAGCTATCTCCCAAGCTTGAAAAGAATTCAAACTCAATCCAGAGTCAGGAATTTTATCTTTCTGGATTTATTTTCTGAAGAAAACTGAAGAACTCACGTGGTGCTGGTCACTGGTAGCTCAACCTGCAAGAGCTAATGAGAATCTAAAAAACTAACTCAAGACATATGTAAACTAAAGAATATCTACAATGATGTTCAGACAAATCCCTGGAGAATGGGAAGCATGGATCTATTTTTCTTGACATAATTTTCCTTTTTATTTTTTTGTGAGTGGAACATTCCCACTTTTTTAGACTTTATTATGTGCATTAATAAGGAAGGGCTCTTCTGCATCTCAAAACAGGTTAAACACCCAAGAGGAACTCAAAAGAAAAACCAATCAACCAACAAAATAAAAAAAAACCCTAAACCAGAAGAAGAATAATTAAAATAATTTGTTTCTTTTTTACTAAGAGCCCTGAGGAAAGGAATCGAGATTTATATACTAGCTTCATGTAGGGCCTTTTCTCTTTCCAGGGAAAATATCAATGAAAAACATCCTGAGGGACATAAAAATGGAAGATCTGAACTTAATGAAGGTTGACAATGACTATTATTGATGTCCTTATCACAGATGACAAGAGGTTTAGGAGACTGTTCTACCATATTGACACTGTACTGGTTCAAATGCCCTTTTTCCTTTTTTTCTCTATACGCTAGTGTACCGCCTGCTTCAGAGGCAGTGCTGGAAAACCTTGATGTGCAGAAGGGCATTTGTCACCCTTTGTTCCCCAGATAAGAGCACTATCTTCCTGTTAGTCATCTTTCAAACTGGATAACAGCTGCATTAACACAAATTATTCTCTGCCCATCAATTTTAATTTCAAGATGAAAAGCAAAGGCAAAGTCCAAGTGGAAGAAGAATGTTTCAAGAATAGTTTCTCCCCTATCCTCCTCCTACCCACTTGCTTTTACTAGAATATGAATTCAGATGCTAGAATACAAGATAAACGGAAAGTAGAGTTTAGAAATATTTCCACACTAGCATGATAGAAATTGTAACAGGGTATAAAATATTCTTTAAAAGATGTCATCAATTCATACTGTACTACTTCACCAAAATGCTAATAAGGAAGTTAAGAACTCAAATAAATCCCCAAACATTTTCACGTCCAGACATCAAGAATGGGCATCGTTTCCCTCAAGGTACACAAGAGGTCATCTAAAAAAAAGCAGATTTACATGAAACCAATTCACCTGGTCCCTGCAGTCCCGTCCTAAAAAGATACAGGTACATGCCTACTCATTATGAATAATACTTGCCATATGCAAAAAGTGCACTACAACTCCAGTCACTCGGAAATTTTCAGTTTCCAAACATAAGATTTATTAAAAACCATTTTGAACTATTTCTAACTTCTCTAGGTTTTAAGCCTTAAAATAAATACTCAATATACAATTCTAAGCTTTTTATCTGCAACTAAACACATTGGAAATGTTTTCTTAAAAAGGTATAATCACAAAATTCCTGAAGCTTAAGTGTAAGTAAGGCAAACTTGTGGTATAATTGTGCAACTAGGTAACACTGTATTCGTGCATAGCATAACATACTCATAAGTCACTAGTACTACCTGAAAGTATAAACTCCACAGCTCATTAGTATTAAAGCCTGGAAAATTAGGTTTTATTACATAAATAAAAAAACCTAAAATGAATTGTGACTCTGCACTGCTTATGACAGGCAGATTCAGCCATCTTTACGACAAAAAAGTTCTCCCTCCTTCTATTTTCCATTTTAATAACTAACAGCTGTCACAAAAGAAACAAACCCTAATTACAAGAAGAAATAAAAGTACATAGTAAAATAAGTATGAGCACAAAGAAAATTTTCCACTTTAGTATATACATTTGATCTATACCAGATCACGTATAGAAGGACAGGCAGATTCAGCCATCTTTACGACAAAAAAGTTCTCCCTCCTTCTATTTTCCATTTTAATAACTAACAGCTGTCACAAAAGAAACAAACCCTAATTACAAGAAGAAATAAAAGTACATAGTAAAATAAGTATGAGCACAAAGAAAATTTTCCACTTTAGTATATACATTTGATCTATACCAGATCACGTATAGAAGACCAGAGTACTAGCGTGCATTTTATAGGGAAAGCTCATTAAGATTAAAATATACAGACCACAAACTGTCTGCCTCATAAAACATTGCCAAAGTTAAACGTATGTACACCTCAGGTTGGATACCTTTGAAAAATAATTCCTTTAGATCTTTTCTTTGAAATAAGACTCAAAATGTGTCTGAGAATCTCATGGCAGAGATATGACTTGAGAAACAGTTGTAAAAAACTCCACTCAATTTATCCAAGTTATAAACCTCTTAAAAACCAAAGCCCTAGTCATTTGCTCATATCCAGGAGTTCTTTCTGATGTTTCCAGAGTCCAGTTGCACTAAGACGAGTTTCCCTAGCAATGGACTCATGTTCCTGCTGGCTGGACTGGCTATGGAGATCTAGCTGGAAAACTGCAGAGTAGGATAAATGGGTAAAATGATTGGAGGGACGAAAGGTCTCTTTAGACCCATTGGATAACCAAAATAAGACTAATCAAAATAAAACCATCTCCTCTAAAACAGACCCTTCTGTGTTCTTCACTCTCAAAGAGCATCATGGCTAAGTGTTCAAGTAAAGCCTGATCCCTCAAATGGAGCAGTGCTCTTCATGAGGGACAGAACAGGAAAAAAGAACTGGTCAGGCAACAGTCAGTATATTAAAGCTTAGTACTTAATATATATCTCATCTCGTATTTTAATTGTTACAAGGTTTTAACTGATCTTTGACTATTACATGTAAGACATGTTAAAAAGTATGCTACACCTGTTCTGCAAATTCATGCCTTGTTAGAATGACTAACTAGTCCAGTATCTTACTAGGAGCTTACCACTTTTACAGCATGCTTAGGCAACTAAATAAACAAACAGAAAAAAACAACTGTCTGATGGAGTTCTTTATTTCCACTAGAGCCTTACAGAAATTGCAGTCAATGTGGAAGTAGCCAAGAGTTATGAACTGTCAACATGCTGATAGGAAAGTAAACAATGCAAAAGTGAAGCCAGCATCTGAGTCTCACAGCATGGTCTGCTGCTGTAATGGTTTAAATCATAAGCCAAATGATTGTTATTATAGAGATAGTGAATGTCATGCTTACAGAAAAATTGTGCATGTTAAAAATGACTGCCATTAAAAAGATAAGTCTCACAGGGGGAATGGACCTCAAGCCAGTAAACAGACAAAATGCATTACAGTGAAAAAAGCAGGACAGAAAAGGGAAGTCTTGTCTAATTATCAGATTCAGCTATCACTTATAGTACTCCTTACTACCAAGAAAAGCCTGGAAGAGAGAAGGATACAAGGACAGTAGATTAATTATTTTTTTTAAAGCAACAGAGTCTCAGTTAGAATTAAGGGCATGGCATCTAAAATATGAATATCTAAAAATAGATACCGAGTCTTTGTAGGCAGGTCTTTGGCACTGGTAAGAAGAATTCCGCACATAACTGACATCCTTATTTACATGTCAAAATAAAAAAAAAGAAAGATAAGGCTTCCCCATAGAAACTTAGAGAATCATGTCCCTCTACCATTAACACAGAAATATGTTCCTTGTCACAAAAGAAGAGAAAATATGCACAACCATCCTGCCTGGTATTATAACCAGATTAAAACACCAGGAAAGGAAATCTCTTTCAATGCAACTGAATTAACAGGGAACCATTTTAGTTTATTGTCCAGGAGGCCAGAAACAGAGGACTTCCTCCATGTAACAAAACACAAGCTACCTTCTCAGTATTCTCCTAGCAGCCCTGGCCAGAGAACAACCTCATCCCTTTCAACCTGCAGTCCTACTGATAGCTGTATGGTAGCTGACACAGAAGGGCAACATAGTCAAGAGTGCTTAAGAGTCAAGATTCAAAGTTTTAAATCCAGAGAGGACCATGATTATGACATCTAAGAGCCTCCGGCTCAATGTAAACGAATGGATTTTCTTGAATTAATTCCTACTTACCTAGGACATTTCAAAGAAAACCAAAATCCTATCTTTTTTTTATTTTTATTTTTGTTTTTTTAAGTTACTGCTGATGGAGAATTTACCAAAATTTTTAGGAAATTGTTACAGTGGTGGCTTATTCAGCATACAGCATGAGATAAAGATGCTATGTAGAACATACTTTGCCCAACGCATGGAAAGTTTCACAGATCCTATACCATCTTCTTACAGACAAGAATATGAATTTAGCCACACCCAATGCCATAAGGTCTGATCTGGTTTTTAAATGGGCAGGCACCTCCAGAACTGAAACATGTTCAATAGGATAACTCCTCCTCACGTGCACCTTCTCTTTTCCACTTCTCAGTTGCCGTGCTCCCAGTTTGTACAGCCATCAATGTTCATGTTCTCAGGATCTTCCCAGGAAACATTCAGATCTACTTCTTTTGAACCCCATTACCGCAAGCTCTTAAGCCTTCCCAGACTGTGAGGTGGCTGAGGAGCACAGCAGAAAACACACCCAAGTGTGCGGCACAAATTTGTATGCTATGTACTATGAAGTACATAGCTATCAGAACCAGACACTTGATTCCTGCTACTATCACAGCCATGTTAAATGAAAAGCTTCTGGACTTTTTCTATTTAATACTCTCTTCTTCATATAACTAAGGAGCATATCGGCCCCCTTGGGCATTCAGACAAGCTTACAACTGATTGCCCATTGGAATTTGAGTGGGTAATCCACTGGCGTTGCAGATTGCTTCCAGAAGTAGTCTGGAGGGGAGGGGGGGGGGTTGGGGGGGAGGGGATTCTGTAAAAAAGGGTTCTTTATTCCTAGGAGCAGAAAAAGTAGTCGGGGGGGGAGGGGGGGGGGTTGGGGTGGAGTGGATTCTGTAAAAAAGTGTTCTTTATTCCTAGGAGCAGAACTTTCTTTACTTCTAGCCATTTCAAAGACTCATTATTTATCAGCACCGAAATCCACTTGGAAACTATGTGAGCGAAATGCTCAGTATAGAGCATGAGTTGAAGGGTAAAAGTCATCTTTATCAGTTATTCTCAAGGCAATCACTTCATATCTCTTTTCATTATGCAGCATATTTTTCAGGTATTCATTTTGAATACATTTTAAAAAAAGAAAACATTGAGCTCACCATATTTTGAGACTCCTAAAACACTATTACGCATTTGAAGGATTTTGTGCTCCAGGCCAGTACTTCGTCATGTCTGGTTCTCTGGTACATGTGAAACTAGATGAGAAAATCAGATTATCACTCTCAAAGCCCTTTAGGAGAAAGCTGAATTAACATGGCAATTCAAGAAGATACTTTTGCAAAGTGTGCACGACTTATAAATTCATTTAACATTGGCTTTAAAATTTAGTTAGCTTATTTCCTTGAAGATACTCCAGCAAGCTTGAGAATGTCACAGGTAAATAAAGTAGCAATGCAGAAGGCTGAACTCATGCATTATCTTCTACTGCCATTTGGAAAACACAGTTTTCCAACAGTCTCCATGTCTTCCAGAAGTCTTTAGTGCAAAATTATGACAAACATAAAAGAAAAAATATATCTGGGACTTTTATGTTTAGAAGGAAAATGACAACTGGAAGGAAAGGACAAGCATGGCCGTTATAGGCCACAGGCTGGGTAGGAAGAGTTTTATATTTGTCACAGTTTGTTATTACTGTATTCTGGAGGGCAATTTCTATAAACTGGTGGTATCTCAGGGCTGGCATATAATGCATTTAAAAATGCTAATATGTTAATGAGATTTAATTTGCTTACTTCAGCACATCACTTAAGTGTCCTTTGAAAGACTTGTAATAGAAGTACGAAGACTGGTATGAATGAAGCACAAATAGAAATGTGTGTGTGATGAAGCACTAGATGAAGCAGAAGAACAAGACTTGAAAAGAAATGTCCTATGCTGATAACAGAGGAAACTATACCCAGCACTAAAATGAGGAACATGCTGCTTCTGTCAAAACCAGGAATCCTGCGCTCTGATCCGATGACAGCCGCAGACCACGTGTTGGCAGAAGACCCTGCATAACGATGGGTCTGCCTCCAACAGGAACAAGAGAACAGGACAGCAACCTTGCACGTGATTTACAGGGACTAATGCGGGCAAGATTCAGAAGCAAAGCCCACACCACAACTGTGGACTCCAAAGATCTGAAAGTTCAAAAATGATTTGCTGTTGCCACGCAGGAACCTCAGAGACATGATGGGATGGCGGACAGGATTCAATAGTTGATGTCTTTTGTCCTGTGTCAAGCACAGGTGATCCTGGACAGACTATCTGGGCACACACACATCTGTGCTTGAGTGTGTTGAGATGAGAATGAATGCAAGTTTTGAGATAGATAATAAACTGAGTAAATTCCGTTTCCTTACAGATTTTGTAAATAAATACCAACTTCTGCTGGTGTAACTCCTCACAGTTACACAAGTAGGAAAAACAGAGCTTTGACCTTCCAGTGGAAAAGAAGTGGTTGCAGGAGAGGAAAGGTATCTGTGTGTCATTACTTCTCTAGCAAACACCTACAGCTTTTGCTGGTATCAATGGCCCATCTCAAAAGATGTCATGAGACTACTTTTGCAGGATAGATAAAATGAAGACAAACTGATAGCTTTCATGCAATAGCAAGCCTAATTTCTCTCTCATGTTTTATGAGAGCTTTATGTTTATAGACATAGATGATAACATCCAATTTAGGGGAGAAAAAAGATAGACACCTTTGTGCAAGCCCCTGCCACTTTCACTGAAATCTCTTAGCTGAGGTTAAACTTCTACGTGTTCAAACGTATTATTCCAGTAATAAGAAACAGTAGAATAAGTGCAGTGATAGAAGAAAAATCTGGCAAAGAGTAATATATTCTTGAAATCCAGCAGAAAAGCTAGTGCTGTAAGTTTGGAGATCCTGGAGAGAAAAAGCTACTGAGATTACTGCAGGAAAAAAAAAAAATAGAGCCAAAAAGCTCAAGCAGTCAGGCTATGGACTAGTATAAATTGCAAATCTATACCCAAGAGCCTGCTCCCACTCAGCAACCCACCAGCCCAAGATCCAGTGTTGGGATTCATACACACTGGAGAGGTGAGCTGTGGAAGCAGAGAGCATGGCCAGGGCTTGACATACTCTATTTCATGGCTCAGTGAGTCACTGACATTGCATTTAAAATCTTCTGTATTCTAATAATCTTCTGATTATAACGAACGTCAGCACAGCTGAACTTTACATATGTGACTAGTTTATTAAATGAGTTTAGTGGTTTCATCTATACTGTTTTTTTTTTTTTTTTAAGATGGGATAAACAGTCAGCAAGAAATATTTTTGTTCATCACTTTGTTTTACAAATTTGCTTATAAGCTGTTTTTCCGTTATTTTTTTCTATCATTGTTCAAGGTATGATGTGATAGGAATAATCATTGATGTAAAGATGCTGCAGTTCATTTAAAAAGGCAATGAATAATTAGAAAGAGGTAGAAAGGAAAGCATAGTTCTGATGAGCATGCGATGTGGTTTCTTGATCACTCCACAGACAGGAGGCAGCATTAAAACAATGCCAAGGTTGTATGCATGTCTTGACATGAAAGAGAGTCACAAGTAGTAAAACCCAAAGACAGTAGATTCTGCAATGACCCCACTGAGTGACAAATGCGTATTTCAGTTAAAGATAACCTCTTTACCACAACATGAACTTCTGAAAGTAAAGCTGTGCTGTGATATTGAGACTGGAAGGGATCACCATCACCCTCTGGAGCAAGAACATTTAAACTCTTTGTTCCTTCGAGTTTAGAAGCTTCCTATTCTTCCACTCCAGATAACCGCAGGAGAGTTTGTATTCATAATGTAACCGTAGTTGAATTTCATGCAGCATCACAGATAAAAAGTGTGCAAAATGTAAAGCTTTGCCGTGCCATCTGATTTCTACAACACAGCTGCAGACAGAATATCACCATAAGACACCAGAGGTTTTGCCAAAATTGAGATGAATAGTAGTTTAATAACTTTCCTTTGTATTTGTCACTGCAGATCAAAATATTAAATTTCTGGTTTGCACTTAAAATATGCCTTTGAGCCACAGGAATACAAAAAAATATTACTATATGCAGAGATAATTTCCTTCATCACTGAAACGAATCCTCCTTTTGGATAATGAGGGATCGAAGAGCGTACGCCAAATCGAGAACATTATTATGTGCAAATACGGATCTGTATATATGAGTCTAGCAAGATGCACGGACTTTGATTTCCAGACAGACTCAAGCCAGGCAGCTCAGTAAGAGAGAGGATATATATATATACTTTGAAGCTCTAGCCACAAAGAGCACAATTAGAGGTGCTGTACGGGAATATTTATTTGAAAACATGATGGTGCACCTGCAGCCAGAGTACTTAATAAGACATGTGTATCACCCACTGCCAGGGAGGCTTTTCATGCCATGCAGAAGTTCTGAGGTCACATCAACTCTTAAGTGCCGCCTATTGAACTTTCAACACTGTTTCTGAGCACTGGTGTTAACTTAGTCTTAACACAACACAGATTAGCTTAAGTGCTCTGTTCTAACAGGATCCTAACACTGGGAACCCTGACCTTGCCCTCCCTAACCCTTGAAGCCTTCTCAGACTGTAACTGAGACTTTGAAAGCCTTCAGTTAACATTACTAATTATAATTGCCTTTTCCTGGGTTTGAAAGCAGTGGAACAATCTTTTTAGCTTGACTGAGGCAATTCTAGAAGTCTAAAGAAAAGATCTTTCTTTTCTCAAGCCCCCAAAACTTATGATAAATGCAGAAAGCTTGCTATCTTGGATTAACACAAGATAACTTCTTATTACTAGATCAGATATTAAATATCACACTGAAAAGTATTAACTTCAGGTATCACTTGGTCTTATTGAAGTATTACAAAAAGCCCAGAAATAACAATTATTGAACGTGTTCATCACTGCCCCAGTATGCAGTTTCTCAAAACTATATATACTCAGGCTATCACCTACAGACACCACAGATACAATTAAACAATTGTCACCGAAGAAGTCATTTCCCATGCACGTCTTTCTAGTATGTTTTATATGAAGACGCACGCACAAAAAATAAAAAAAATTACTACCCATCATTAAAGTCAGAAAAAAATCTCACTCACAGCAGAATGCTCCCCTGCCCTGAACAGTACAATTGTATGGTTTTAAGTAGCTGTATCAGTAGAACTATATAGGTCATTCAGTCACAAACATGACTGACATCAAATAGAGCCGCTCTTTTCCATCGGTTATCATGTACCAGATAAGAAAAACAACACAGTGATCTCATATAGCGAAGACTCAGGAGCACAAACCTCTGCCTTACAGCTTCTTAATCAAATTAAATACTTCAGCCATACATCTGCCTGATCACCTGCTAAACTTTCACTTCAGAAGCATCAAGATCAAAACAACATAGTGATC
Source organism: Pterocles gutturalis (assembly GCF_000699245.1). Classification (NCBI taxonomy): domain Eukaryota; kingdom Metazoa; phylum Chordata; class Aves; order Pterocliformes; family Pteroclidae; genus Pterocles; species Pterocles gutturalis. The sequence goes on from NW_010121209.1 coordinate 40,532, forward strand.
TCATATATGAAGACTCAGGAGCACAAACCTCTGCCTTACAGCTTCTTAATCAAATTAAATACTTCAGCCATACATCTGCCTGATCACCTGCTAAACTTTCACTTCAGAAGCATCAAGATCACATCTGTAAATCTCTTCGTCCTAAATGTCTTGTGCTTTTCAGCAACCTAGCTGAAGGGATTTATCGCCAAGTCCAACTACTCAGGGACACTAACGTGTTTCTGCTCAGTGAAGGTGTCTGAACCTCCCTGCAGGAAAGAACTGTTATGAGCATGTGCAACAACAGACGTTCTGCAAGTCTCCAAAAACCTCATAACACTTAATTAAAAGAAAATTTGATTTGTCTAGTAGATAGGGAGCTACTTGGGATGGAGAGGTGCATGTTCCCTCCTTCAATGACTATGTAGTGTGAGATGATGGTGTATTTACAGGGAGGAGAATAGGAGTCTAAATTTCTTAGACATTATGCTTAAAAGTCATGTTGGTGTGCTCTCTCTCTCTCCTCCTCCTGTCCCCTGCCTTTCCCTTGCATCTTTTCTCCAGCAAAGATTTAATTATTTAATGCCAAGTGCAATAACATCAGGAGCGACCAAGAGCATTCTTCCATAGAATAATTCATAGCACACTAATTAGGACTCTTCGGAGAGATTTAACAATCCCTGTAGGCAGAGGAGGGAGCTGAATCTGAGCTCTTCTAATCCCAACAACTGTCCTAATTTTTGTGCTATTGCAAAGGGGAGCAGAGGGCTTCTAGCGGCCACTTTTTGTGAGAAAAGTACTGCTCCTGCTTCACACAACAGTGGATGGGTACCTTGTTCAGTTCCAAGAAATTGGTAAAGGCTGGGAAAAACCTGGGTGCCTACCACTTGCTATTGTTTCTGTAGATCGCAACGAAATACGTTACATACATATTTGGGCCATTAGTTATAGGTGGCATAAACCAAGGGCACAAAAACAAATTGCTTAAGTGCTAATAATATTCAATCACCTTTCACCTTATTATGGATCCCTGATGTTTGCAATATTTGTTCTTCCTTAAACTCTTCAGTTTTGCCATTGAAAATTCAACAGTAGATATGGTAAAGATAAGGACAGTAAATAAGGACTGTGTTTTATTAAAGCATGGACAGTATTTTAAGAGTTATTGTAATGCTTATTGAAATAAACATAAATCTTCCCCTAAAAGTAAACTAATCTAAGAAGATCTTTTCAGTACAAGAGAAAGTTGCAATATGGGTATTAGTTATGTCATCCTATACAACCGATCTTTTTTAAACCAGAAGAAATGTGAAATTTAATCATATTTTTAAGCTGCTGCTCTTTATTTTTACCAATTAATGACTCTTTTGAACTTCACCTTATGATACTTGGGTTAGCCCTCTTGGATGGATACACTGGAGGTTATACATTCTTCATTTATGTCATTCATTAATCACTGTTCAATAAATGCTGTCAGAAAGCTGTCGTCTTTGATGTCTCATTGTTAGCTGCATTTTTTCTTGTTGGTAGTTAATCAAATGCTCCCCTGCTGTGGTCAAAGCACAGTTTGATAGCAGTTTCAGAGATGATCCAGCATTAAAACAGAGAGCTTATTGTAAAGGTTCATTTTTTCTTATACCACGCTAAACTGAAAGCTTTAATTTTGCAGTCCTGGGCAAATGACGCATTGCTGTCATGCCCTTATGACTAGGTAGCTCGGAAAACAGGACTAAGTTCTGCCATCTAACTGAAGCACACTGTAATGACTGACTAATTACCTGCAGCTCTGAAATGAACTGCAAAGTTTCTACTGTCAATCACAGTGAAATAATGTTTTTTTTTGTTTTGTTTTGTTTTTTTTTTTTTTAATAGAGATTGGAATTAGAACAATTGTCAAAATGTGTTAAACCTTCAGGGGGTGTCAAGTCAAATGAAAGCATCCAACAGAGAAAAACTTCTATCCTGGAATAAAATGAATATTTTCATTTCTAGTGTTTGTTCAAGACAGATTTATAAAGGAAATATTCAGAAAGAAATTCTGCAAAGCAATAGTTAGTGAGAGCACTGAAAACAAGTGAAGCACCAACTCAGAAGAGAATGAAAGACGAGAATGAACCAGGACCAGGAATCATCACAGAAAATAAATATAAATGTAGAAACAGAGAACTAGAAAATACTGTGTGCTTTTACAGTATTTTGGCATTGACATGCTTATTTGTTTTAAAAGAAAGCATGGCTGTTTGGAATCTTTGTAAAGATGTTAAAATCATCCTATCTCTCTTTTCAGAGATCTTATCCCTGATTACATGATCCCCCAAACAATTTTAGCTATACAGCTGGAGAAGCAGTAAAATGTAGTACGAGATCTATCAGATTAATACATATTATCATCATCTTGCACTTGTAAGTGAAGTTGTGTACTTATACAAGACCAGTAGCACAAATAAAAGTGAAAAGAGACAATAATGTTTTTGGGTATTGTAAATGAAAAAAAAAAAAAAGAAAAAAGAATGCATTTGTAAAACCATATTGAGCTGGAATTCTAAACCCAGAGATAAAAGTCAGATTCAGATCAAAAGCCTCAAGAAAATGACCAAAAGCACCAAAATAATTGAACTTTGGGAATAGTTGAGACAAAGGAATAAGTTTTAAGTGCATGGTTCAAGTTGCTTGGGAAATAGAGAAATAAAAAAAGATTTCTTGCTTCAAATCTACAAGAATTATTAGGAAAAATGTTCATGCCTATGCTTGTCGCTTTGTATATTATCGAAGTACTAGTTTTGCTTGCTACCCTGAGATCTAAGCTGCTTTGCAAACATGAAATGGTATGATTAGCACCCAAACTTTAGACCTGCTTAAGAAGTTCATTCAAGTACTTAAAAACTCCCTGGCATCACTGATAAAGAGGAAGCACTTTTTTTAGAAAAAAGGCCATTATACTACATAATAACGTTACAAATAGTATATAAAACCTGATATATTTAGCAAGTGATAAACAGTGGTCCCTAAGAAGAAGCTGAGGCATTTTTAGCCAGTTAAGAGGTCGCCCTACTGTGTTGTGATTCTCTGGGCTCTAGTGATAGTCACCTATCATTAAAACACTCAAATTAATAAGACAAGATCTTGGGAAGCGTATAGAAGTATCCTGGAAACTCTTGGATTATGGAAGAGGTGGATAAGTGTAATTTTAAAAAATATACTTCATAAAGCATCTTTGTAGTAGACATCTTATGATCCGGCCATGGTACAGGTAATGACAAAACCCATCTGTATCATTTTTGGATCTCTGTGCTGTGTAGTTTTGCTATAACTTTCATGAAGAATATACATCTGTAATTAAAATAAGAGCTTGGTGGACTGTTTATATATTCTATTTCCCATTTTTCCCTCATTTGAGACTGAACAGAAGAAAAGATGATGTTTTAGCTTGCAGACACTTTCTTTAGATATTTTTGTCAAACGATTGATGGAACAAAATATTTTCCTTTCTCCAGACACTTGCATTCCACCTGATTCAAATCCCCATGGCCTCAAGTACCATTTTCTTTTCTGTTCAAGTCTAGAAATAAAAGCACTAAGTTAACAGCCAGTCTGTTCGTTCTTGTTACAATACACCTCTGGGTGTGCCTTTTGATCTTAAGAAGAGCAGTATAAAAACTTAATAGAAAAAAAAATCTGAAGGCTGTAAATCCCTGTTGTACTAATAGCAGGCACTATTCAAAATCCGGAAGGTAATTTGCTGAGGTTACAAGGCAGTAACACCATCTCCATTGATACCTGCCATGCTCCAAACTGTTCCTGTCCCAGCAGTATCTGAAGTTCACTGACCTGTTCAGCCTAGCTCTTCCCTTACATTGCTCAACTTCTGCACGATACCACTACTGAACCTATGCTACTCTCAGACATGTAAAACTTGGAACAAACATTTCCAGAAGAAAGAAGTGACATCATGATCCTGATTCACAATGAGCTCTGTGATGAGCATCTGTTGAGTATTTCAGTGCCAGCAAAAGATGGGCAAGAGGAGGGATTCATCAAGATGTTTTCCAGTGAGATTTAAGTTCAATTGCCTGATTTTGGTTTTGGTGTTGTATCATTACCTTCAGTGAAGTTACTGAATGTTTTACAGGAATATCATAAAAAAACCACCCCGGTTAAATCTGTGCTGTTGTTTAGTGCTGAGTTACTCATAAATAATTATGCCAAGCAAAACAAACTCCCCATAGCTTGTCCATGGAGGAAACTCTGAGAACATTAAAAACACCACCCTCACAACAATGAGGTAAAGCAAGGAAGCAACTGAAAGGCACTTGCTTTATTTTTTTGCAAATTGAGCTATTATTTGGGGAAATAAGCAGCAACTTTCCAATAGGTTTTCACCAAGGTGATTAAATTTTAAGATTTTTGCATTCTGAGCCAAATGCTCATGCCCAAACCATGGAATCAAGAGGTTTTCTTTCATTTAATCTAGTATAGCACTGAGACTTTTCATATTAAGAAGAATTTCTTTACTGTCTGTTTTCAGGAAACACAATCCAACAGGGAGAAGGAACTTCACTCAGATTGCATTTTTTTTCACCTAGCAAATCTGCATTCTCCATGTAAAGTTGTCTGCTCTCTTGTAACGAGTATTCTAAGGTATAATTATATGGAGATGGAAAACTTTTTTGTTTTTTCAATTTAAAAACTGTTGCTGACAACTCCTCTTCAGGACACAGGCTGACTCAGTATCTTGTCACAACCTATAAGATGTCTTCAGTATCTTCATTGTCTCTTTTTTCTTAAGGCTTTTGTCTTTTTCTCTTTTTCATTGTTCTTTATGTCTCTGCATTTCCCTGTGGTCTTCCAGAAGACTCTGTCCTTAGTTCCCATTCTCCTCTCTGCTTTGTCTGCAACCATTTTCAATTTTTAAATCTAACTATCTTTATTAGCTGCTTTGTCTATTCTGGACTGATTTTCTTCTGTTTTGCCTGTTTTGTGACCTAATCACATGCACCTAGTTTTGAGCTGCAGCTCAGCCTGTTTTAAGTGAGCTCTTAGTCCTTTACCAGAACTTCATTTCTGACCACCAGGCAGACCATCAGTTTCTTACCTGGCCTGTATGGTTATACCATAGGGAGCAAATTTGACATTGGCCCCACTTATTCAGGCACTTTAGGCATACTAGCACCCATCTTCGCTTCTACAGGGAAGCAGTTTCCCTTCATTCCTGCAGCTAGAACATCACCTGAAGTACACACTCATCCTACCACGGGTCCTGATCGATTCTATCCTGCCCCGCTCACAGGCATGGAGAATGTTTCTCATCCCTTACTTGTTATTGAAAAATGAAGTACCTTAAAATAACCAAACCCACAATTTTTTACTACTTTGGGCTAGCTTGCTCATGCCACTCCTTCTCCTCATCATTATCTTGTTACATTTTATGTTTCTCACCTATTATCTATATTTACAGGTGCCTCTTAATGATGAGTAAGAGATGGAGAGAAAAATTTCACTCCAAGCTGGACACTCTTACTGGCTTCATAACTTCCCATACACCCAGGTACTTAGCCTCAAAATTCTACTTTGCAGTAAGTATTACCTGCTTGTTACAAACAGGAAACTACAGAAATGATCACACCATCAAGAAGACACTGTATTAAATGGAAAAGACACTCTTAAGTTTCACGGTATCTGGAAAATATCTAACAGAGAAACACAGGCTCCTGAAATGCCCAGGGCAGGCGAGTGCTTCCAGAGGGAAATTCCAGTCAGCTACGTTACAGGGAATCTGCCTGCTCCTGAGTAGACCTGTTAGAGCATGCTTTTGTGGGTTTTTTTGTGTGGTGCTGAGTTTTCATGTGTGTAAGTTTTAGTTTTTTTTATATATAAACACTTTCCCATGACTGTGCAGGAAGTTTTGGAAGTTGGTCTAAGCCTAGGAAGCTTAAATATGGTACTGGGATAACCCATTTGAGTGAATTGTGCTGTCTTTTAGGGGAAGGCTCTGGCAAAGTCAAGTATTGATGACTATTTATTTCTCAGAGTTCAGATGCATCTGCACACTAAAGCACTTCCCCTCAGTATGTTGTTTGCTATACAAGTAGGAAGAAAGTGCTCAGAATGACTACTAAACTGACACTAAATACGATCATGTAACAAGATGTGGTTTCATCTAGGCATACACAAAATACTAGATTTGTACTACAAAATGGTATATGTACCAAAGCTGTATATGTAAAAATACAATATACAAAAATTAAAATCAAACATTGCATGTGTGCATATACACATACAAATCTAATACCAGGTACATACGTTGAATAAACTTACTGACAAATACAAAATTCTGCACTAGCAGAAGAGTAGTACACTGCAAACAGCATATTATGGCAGCATGAGAGATTTTTACCCATTCTTTATTATCAGCTACACTTCTAAGTTGAACAAAAAAAGTTATCTGTCATCTTGACTCAGAACTCAAAGGTACTCTCTTCACAGTATTCCAATGAGAGGAGACATACCCATTTTTATCCTGGGAAAACTGACACTCAGTTACTTACCTAAACCCATACTAGAAGTTGTTAGCTGAACTGAAAATTGAATTCAAATAACCCAGCTATTAATGCTGTGCTTTTTCCATGAGGTGATTGCTCTTACCCTTGCAGACAGCACGAGTAACATGAGCAAGATTAGTGTTTATTTAATCCGAGGCTGATATTCATGCTATTTTCATACTTGAGAAGCAATTTATAATTTTGGCATCAATTTGTCCTTTTAAGTGCAGGCATACTATTTTCTGTGCTACAGAAGTTCGCATGGTCTGTAGCTTGACATGCTGGATCATAGTTCAGAAAGGACAGTGGAGGAAAAAGAAATTAATCACTTTGACTTTAAGATGGAGTTTAGAATGAAAAACACTGAGAGAAGCTTCATTTGAAAGAGTTTTCAGGTGTCACTGTAATAAAGCATAGAGGCCAGACTGCCTAGATCTTACAAAAATAATCCAAGTATTTGTGTAAAATATATTTTTAAAAAAATAGAAAAAAGGAAAAGGTTATTAATAAATGCTAATTAATTTAATTTAAGATAATCCTGATAAAAAGAGATAGAAAACTGAAATACTATTAAACAACTCATTTCCTGCCTTTGTAATCGCTAATTAATTTAATTTAAGATAATACTGATAAAAAGAGCTAGAAAACTGAAATAATATTACAAAGGCAGGAAATGAGTTGTTTAATGATATTTTACTGTTCTCACTGCCATTGGGATTTTCAGGTGAAATGTTCACCTGCATTATGGAATGCTTCTTCAGCATTCTTACCTTTTTTTTTTTTTTTTTCTTTTTGAGACAGCTGTGTTCACTGAAATGGGAAAATGATCTTTTGATATGTCATATTTTTCTTTTATTTTAAAGTACAGAAAATTTTATTACAACACTTTCCAAAGGGCATATATATTGATTTTATTGAATTTGAAAAAGGGAAATTTATTTAGGAAAAAATAATTACTGTTGCCTGTTAGCTACTATGATTTTCATGGTGACATGACACCCTACCGCTGGGCACACACTGCTCAGAGCTGTTAGGATCCGCTTTACCGACCCAAGTGATTTGTAGTCTGACCATGAACATTGAGACTCAACTTCACCTCATTCAGGTGGTGAGTTGAAATCCCACATTTCTTCATTTATTCTGGGTCCTTGAGCATATGCTGGGCCTGAGCAGTCTTTCACTATCAGAGTACAAATATAAGTGATTAGTTTCGCTTCAGTACACTGACTTTCCCAAAGAAAAAATACTTTTAGCTGGAAAGTTTCTAACAAGTTCCACTTAAACAGTGCTAGCTTTAGAAAAACTGTTGTCTTTCTGTATAACATCACTGATCAACTGAGAAATTCTTACTCTTTAAACATGGTCAGACTTAAAGCAGGCTTGCAATTCCTTGCAAGAAGGAAAAAAAAAAAAAAAGGTTTATTGAATGAAGGAGACCATTTTTGAAGCCTTCCTTATAATGGAACAATTAGACTTTCAGGTGTAATTAATGGCAAAACTCATCTAGATGAGACTAAAATCAAGATAAGTTATGTAAGATTCCTTTATTGGTGTATTTTTCCTATTCAGTTAAAGTATTACTTTAGTGTGGAGAATACAATATTTAAGTTAGCACAACAGCACAGTTCAGATCTCAGCAACTGTTAAACTAGTTATTTTATGTGTGAGGAAAAAAAAAAAGTTTTAATGTAACCAAGAGACAGCTCTCATTCCTTCCATGTTAATCTAAAGCTTGTTTGAGACTTTCCCTCTGAGTGATTTTCAATTAAAGAGGAGATGCTTTTTGTTAAACTTTCGAAGCAAAACAAAAGAGCCAGGTAAGTCATTAAACTGGCACATTAGTTGTTAAACAAATAGTTTCAATTTTAGATTTCAGGACAACCAGGTTTTTTGGGTTTTTTTAAGGAGAAATTTTTATTTTTAGAGAGGTAAAAAAAGCCCAACAGTAAAGCCAAAGTGAATCCCCTATAATACCTTTGTTTTACTTTCTTTTTAAATTAGGAAAGATACACTGAGCGCTTCAACTCAGCTGCTTACAAATGTCAGATCCTTTTTGTTACCTGACATTATCAAGTAACTGTATTAGGTACCAGACCTGCATCTCAGCGCTTGTCATTGCACATGATGGAGGCTGTAGGCACACTGTGCATCTACCGCAGCATTACAGTCACAACTTGTGCAAGACATTGTGCTCAAAGGATGTCAGAAACTGCTGTCTAGTTGGAAAGGCTCTCTGGAGATAATACAAAGGTAATGTTACCTGAACCACCCCTTGTCAACGCATTTTTCTGCCTGGAGTCCAGCAGCATGGCCAGAAGGCTCCTCTTGCTTCATACTCAGCTTCTCCGGAGAACTGACGGCAGCCGGCAAAGCGAAGCTCCAGGATTTGAAGACTGATCAATGGCTGCTGGTGGAGTTCCGAGAGGAATGAAACCGCTACATGAGACACATCATTATTTTTTCTTTATCCTCTTTGCTATGTAAGGCTTTCCCCAAAGGGATTTGGTAGAATATTTGGTGCACTCTAAGGATACAAATAAAGGTTGCTGGACTGCATTCAGAATTTTTTTTTTAAATGCAAATTTGCAGCAACAGTTGTCCAAGACTATCACACAATCAACAACTTTTAGTTCATCTTTTCATGAAATACAGTAAGATGCAAGCAAGGACTAGCCAACCCTAATCAAGAAGAATGTTCCTGTAATTAGATCAGATTGTTTGTTAGGCCAAGAAATTAGAGAAAGCTCTTACAGCACAAACAATAACAGAGTTTATTGCCTCTATAGTAATTTTTTCCCTTCACAGTCTCATGATTTGCAATAACACTGATTTTCATTTTAAGTTTTTTGGATTTTGCTACTTCCACTGTCGTACTTTTAGGGTGTAATGAATGAAGATAATACATTATCTTAATAATTTACCATGACAATAATGATGTGGTAGCTTTTGTTTTGTTTTCTTAAGAAAGTCAAGAGAATCTGCTCATAATGACCCTTTTTATATGCCACCTTCCCCCTCTTATAACCGTTCTCTGCTTGTGTCTGTTCATCGAGCTACAGCTGTTTCAGTGTATGAATATGGCGAGTTGAAGCAGGAGCTGCAGTAAGGAAAATATTGGCGTTTCCAGATCTATGAGTATGTCAGTAATACCTGAATGCCATCTTCCTAAAAGACTTGAACAGAGAAAGTGGGAATGCACAGCAGCATAGCAGCTATAATACAATTAGCATCCTGTAAGATGCAGTGGTCCCATGCAATCAGGATTAATGAGGGTCAATATACAGCTTTCATTGCTAATAAGCATCGGAAGAAGTAAATCAGGATCCCACTCATTTTTGCTTGACAGAAGGCAGTCACAGATCACTTCCAGCACTTCCCTGGATGAATGATATTCTGTGCTAGATGAGGCAGAGCTTATTTGTGTCATTACAAATGCATAAAGCAAGTTCCCCTGGGCTATCAGCGGGTCCCTTTTATCCTCCCTCTCTAGATGTGAACAGGTTTGCATCTGAGCCTCTGAAACTCTGTTCATGACAACTTAAGTGTTACCTCACGAACACCCTCCAAAAATCAGACTTGCCATGCATGCAGCCAACAGTCTGAAATACATGGATGGCTGCACCAAGTCTCCACGGTTCCTCATGGCTGTGCACATCCTCATCTTTGTACTCTGCCCAGCAAGGCACAAAAATGTTGGCATTATGTTACAGTTGTTTATATGGATGCTGAAGAGCTAGAAACACACACAAATTGATTTTCTATCGAATAATGCTGATTTCTATAGAGTAATACTGTGATGCTGAATCGCCTGAATACATGAGACCAGAGGCTCACCACTACCAAACATTCAGTTTTTCAAAAAGTAAGCTGAACTGTAACACAATATGTATAAAATGTCATAGAGAATAAAAGTTAAATCCCAAAATTATTCTTAAATTGAAAATGTTAACAAAAATATAAAAATTAAGTGGTCAGGATAATTGAAACAGCTGGTTGAAACAAGTGCAAATCACAAACCCAGAAACATTTTTATATGCTAGGATGACTTCACCCCCCAGCACGCAGCTGACTGTCCGCTGTTATGCAGTGCCTGTACCCTATGCAGTGTTATTACCTATCAAAATGGATTCTATGGGATTGCATTTCGCATTGTGCGTTGTACCGAGCAGCAGTTGGGCACACTCAGACGTGATTATCAGGACCGCGATACCTGGAGCTGGGTAGTGCTCTGCGCCTTTACCCAAGGTAAGTCCCTTGTCTTTGTACTCAGTCCATTGCTTTTGAACATTTACTTCAAAGAGGTAGAAAGGGTGTGTGTTTATTTGATTTTAAGTTTCACTGTTTATTTAATGAAATAAGGACTCTCTTGGACTTTTAGCACCTGGTGTTTGTACTATGTGGATCGTTCACATATGACAGTTTTACTCCTGGATGCAAAGAAAGGTGAAGAGAAGAAAAAGTTCACTCTTCCCACGTGTGCTGAATACGACAATGCCCAGACAGAACAGCCAAAGTTGTACTTTGTGCATATTTTATGCACAACTCCCATTTTCCAGCAGCTTTCCATCAACTAAAAAGTGGCACAGCTTAGATGAAAAAATATGTCATTGTGTTACGGTGGCTATTAGAATCCCAGGCCTCTCTAGAGGTTATTGTGTCCTACGGTCACCAACGGCTTCAAACCACCAGAGCTGTCAGACCGAAAACAAAGAACGGGCAAAAGCAGCCCAGCTATCAAAATGCTGATGACAATTTAGGACTAATGATGTCAAAAAGCCTTTGACCACCTCTACCATTTTGCCTCTCCACAGGAGGCAAATGAAATCTCTTGTGCTAACGTGTTCCTGCATGCTCCAGGAAATGTTTTATTTTATTACAAAAATTCAGTGAGATTCTAATTACTTGCACTACAATACTGTTGCAACGATCTATATATATGAGAAAGGAAGATTTAGGCAAGAAGTTACATCCTTAATGTCTTCTGTGGCAAGCTAGGAATCTGAAAGTTTGGAACACTGTACTGCACAATGATTAAATTTGCATAATGAAATGATTTGTTGGAAACCATGACAGGGAAGGGAATTGTTTTGGAAGACACAAGCAGTGTTTATTCACCTCCCTGTTATATGAAGTAGTTGGCCCTAGATGAGAGCTGGGGGAGGGAGCAGGCATTGTACCTGCCTAAAGAAACATCCTCGTTCACATCACTCTGAACAAGCGTTCTGCCTATCTGCTGCTCGCACCTTTGGCATGCTGGCACGTTTCAGTCTGGGGCCAACAATGCAGAGTGCTGAGCTTTCCAAATAGGTTTGAAAACAATTTTCTTTCATCCAACACAGGAAATACTGAAATACCAAAATGTTAATAGACCCCAAGACAGAAGGGGAAAAAGAGTCTTGGAACTTGGAAAAAAGTAATAGAAACCATTTCAAACACTCTATCTAAGTATACATGTGAGTCTAGCTATTCAGAGTCTCTTTTGGAAGGCACTGTTTTCTTCTGAAGAGTTCAGATTAAAGCTGCGGAGGACTTGCAAGACCTATTCTGCAGCAAGCAAAGTCAGAAGTCGAGCAAGAGCCTAATTAAAGTCAATGAAGAAATTAACAAATGACAACTAGAGATTAAAAAGTGCACATAAAAGAAAAGAAGAATAAAAGTCATGGTGGTCAGGGTTGATTTGTTTGGGTTTTTTTTAATTGTCTTTTGTATTTTCTGTATGATGAGTCACCCAACCTACAGTTACAGCCCTGACCACAAGTAGGTGACTTCCTGCAGGAAACCCCTCAGGGTCAGTTTGAGGGAAATCCTGGCTACTTAACTTGCTCTGTGGGTCAGTTTGACACTTTTTAAAAATCAAATTCTATGTCAGCTATCACACTTGTTCTTCTAGCATTCAGGTCCAATAAAATAGCTGACTGATTCCTTTCTTACAGTGCTTTCAGTGTCCTTCCTAAAAGGCCACCAAGATATCATCTATTGTGGAGGCAGAAACAATTTATAGACCGCTTGAACTTACATTCTGCACTGGGAAGCAGCTGTATGCTTTGTGCGTGGACTGATCATCCTGGAGATTCGGACACCTGCAGGGAAACCTTGTCCATCTGGACCACTGTGGAAAAAAAATCTGTTCTGATGACTATATGGGAATGAATCAACTGGATGGGGAGGAATGGCAGCTTGACATAAAGTCATACAGGTCACCAGTACATCATAAGTTATTACCTCTCCTTCTGTGGGTGCTGGAAGTTTGATGATGCTGAATGTGAGACTCCGTAAATATGTCAAGACAGATTTTAGAAAAAATAAGTCCTTGCAGTTGTCTCTTATTTTTCTAGTGATGTTGGAATTTGTTTCCCTTTTTCAGATCCCTATGTTTTGATTTTTTTTCTGATTTTTTCACAGGGTTTGCCCTTTAAATATCACATAAATTGTTCACAAAAACTAATTATAACCATTTCCTACTATTTCAGTGCTCAAATATGTTACAAAAGACTTAATGTGAAACTGGCACCTTTCCAGCTATAGGTGTTCACACCCTACAAAATGACACATTCAAATCATATGCTCTGACAAAAAGAACAATTTATTTTCAGTCACCATTGCATAAATAGGAAAATACCCAAAGGAAAGCTGAAGCAAAAATGACAACTATGTCTAAGACCTATCTGAAAAGCCCTGATGTGATGTAAATCCTTGGGTGTGTAACTACGAACCCTACTCTGACATCTCTGATGGCTTGGTACTGTGAGTATGGATGGTCCCATCTACTTCTGGTCTACTGCACGTGCCATTTGGACAAGCTGTTGGTGACGTTCACACCTGAGAGTTCTGTATATGAAACTGGAATTTTGGGAACATCATCAGGCTGGCATTAATGAAAAATGAAAATAACATAGTAATGATGAATAGGTGAACTTCATGGCAAAAATACCCACTGCCAGCCCAGACCTTGGTCTTAGTGGCGTTAGTGACAGGTTGAGCTGTTGAATTTCTCATGTGGGAACAACTTATAGGAGAATTATGAAATATGTTATTGAATAACAAGTGTTCCTTGGTGTTGCTTGAGTTTCATGAGTGCATTCCAGCACAGTCAGTTATCTAATAAAATTAAAAATATCATCAGTACGTAAGTAAACAGCTAAAGGATAAAACACCACCACACCCATTATAAACTAAAAAACACAAGGTAAATCTTCATAGAACCATAGAATCACAGAACGGTTAGGGTTTGAAGGGACCTTAGAGATCATCTAGTTCCAACCCCCCTGCCAATAGTCTAGAACCTTGAAGTGATCTAGAACATGATCTTGAACCTGGTCAAGAATGTCTTCTAGAACCAACAAGCGATCTAGAACGTAGTCTAGAACCACCTCCCTGCCAAACCCCCAACTCCGCACACTGCCGGCTCATGTTCAGTTTTTCATCTACTGACACCCCCAAGTCCTTCTCTCCAGGGCTGCTCTCAAGCCATATAATCACATACACTTCAAACATTCTTCTGAAGTCAGAAATTGTCTTTTCCATCATTTAAGTATCTAAATTATAGAGAGCACAAGGCAGGGTAACTGTGACCAAAAAACAATTTGAGCTCAGTTTTAAGACAATGGTTAAAAAATTCACATACTTATAAAGACCTTTAGAAGGGATATATTAAAGTCCAGCTGATGTACGCAAGACAAACAAGCCCACTGATGCTCCTTCCCACATTTTACAACCCCTTTCTGGCAGTGGTCTCTATGCCACACAAAACTAGCAACTAGGAACCTTACAAAGCACAAGATACTGTTGAAGTTGGAATGAGCTGCTGCACAAAGCCTGGGGGATGTGCACTTTGCCTGTTTGAGATGGATGGGCTGATGCTTTTTGCTCAGCTTCTAGAAAGGCTGTAGAGTCTGAACAGTGGAAGCAGGAGGGTTTGGTGCAGTTTGTCAGTCCGAGGTGGCTGAGCCAGCTGGACTGTTCAGCAAAACGGGGCAAGCCAGGTTACTTGGAGAGGCTCTTTTAGCTTACAGATAAGTAAATCTCAGCAGAAAGAGAGGTATATATTACACTGTATATAGGAGATCATTAGCCCTGTTAGCACTATCTAGGGAAAGGAAGAGTCTGAAAACAAGGAATCTCAGCAGTCACCCAGAGAAAGGTTGGGCATCAGACTAATCAAAAAAAATAACCATTTGGGTATTATTTTTCCATATCTCATACATGACATATTAAAGAAAGCTCTGCCTTGACAGATGGTCCATAGTCTGGTCTCTCATAAAGCTGGTAGGGCCACATCGCAACCCTTAGGTGGAAGAAGCACTACATTATTCTTTTCTACCACTTAAAAAAAGAAAATGTAAAATCTCCTTCTCTCACATCTCCATGCATAGGAAGTACAGTTACTGGTCCTACAGCCATAAGGGTTTTTTGAGCACAGATAGTTACATTCTTATTCTAGATTCTGAATTATATACAGGTTCTTTCAAGCAAATCATTACATAAAATATGGCAGTTTTCCTTCCAACAGTAATAATTCCAAAAAACTAACAGCTTCTGTAAACTTACAGATTTCAAACTAATTTTTTTTAAAAGCGCAAGAGTAGTTTTCTGCAAATAGGTCTAATTACAAGTGCTGTTCAACTCTTGTGAAATTATCCGACACTTTACTACTAATCTATCTGTTTCTTAAATTGACAGAAAGTAATATTATTGTGTCTCTGCAAGGTGATAGAAAATATTCAAGGTTTTGCAAGAACTTTTCCCAGTAGAGAATCTGAGTATACATTAAGTATAACTTGATTTAAATTTAAACATAAGCTGTATCTCAAGCATGAGAGGACTACAAGGGATAGCATTTGGAAGAACCTTTTAGCATCATTTTCAAGCACTGACTCTGCTTCAGGTATTCAACCACCCTGTTAGGAACAAATTTCCTTGCACCACTCAGAATGCCACACAAGAAGTGACAGAAGCACTTTGCATATCTTCTGGAAACACTCCATTTATTACAGACTTAAGAGAGCCTGGAACATTTATCCAGGCAGCTTGTTATGCAATTCATATAGTACAATTTGCTTCTAAAATAAGAGAAGAGTATAGATTGCCTTTTATGTCTTTATATAATATGCCTTGTAGGAACTATAGGCATTACACAGCTTCGGGGTTGGAATCTATACTGATTTACAATATACCAAGTATAGTCATTATAATTGAAGCCTATATGTTCTTTCTTAATTTTATTTCATTCAGAAATACCCTCAAAACAAAACAGACAGCACAGCTCTATTTTAAATATTCTTTTTGCTAAATTTTATCCTGCTACAGCTTAATATTACAGGCACAAAGAATACACGAAAGGGAGTAATAAGCTCTAAAAGGCAGAGTCAGTGGAAATTTGCAGATGCAGATTTCTCATTCTCAGACAGAGTGAACGTGATTGTTCCTCTTCATGAATTACAAGTGGAACACAGATTAGGTTTCCTATAAATCTTGGTGAACTCATTTATATGGTTATATTTTTGCATACCAGAGTAATAATTCACATGACGATTGCAGAAATCACATGGACGTTCAGCAGCAACTGATTTTTGCCAAACTTTCTGTATTTATCTATAACATCAATTTGCATATTTTGATTTAGCGTAATTTTTAAACTGTTAAGCTAATGACAAATGAGGCTGTTTATTTCCATATGAGGAGATTATCACACAACTGTTGATCCAATGACCAACCTTATAACAACACAGCAAAGTCTCTATGGGTTGGTATTGCTCACTCTGCATCAGCTTTGCAGTATTCCCACTGTTTGATAACAAAGAAAATACAAACTGTCTTGCGAAGCAGACAGACTTTCCTGCTGTGCACTTCCGACATTGAGCTTTTGCTTTAAAAACTGATTTAAACATTATCATTCACTTTTAAATATAAAATGGTCAAATAAGCAAAAAGATGGGTAAGCACGTAACTCCATCGATAGCACATGCATCTTTTCACACAAAAAGAGGCCACAGTTAATCCTCTCCTAGTGCTTTAGACACAGTGATAGATATCTTGCCATTTAACTCTGGGGCATTTCTGGAGGTGATCTCACATTTTAACCAATACATCCCTTGTTGCTCTATGCAATTTGTTCAGTGTATTTACTGACTAGAAGAAAAGCATCAGGCCATTAGGCACTGCCATTAAAATACAAAGTTACTGGAATCACGGACATCATAGAGAAGGGAAGAAAAACAACCTATCACCCCAGCCACCACCCTGTCTGCAATAAAAGCCAGCCGCTGGCATTTATTCATCTCAGTGAGACTGTTATTGAGCAGGTTCACACATTGCATTTCATGCAAAATACTATGTGGAGCAACAACATACGGCTTGGCTTTTGATTTTTGGCTAGGGATAAAGCCAGGAAACATTACCTAGATGCTGGAATTGGAACAGATTTGGGCTACTAGCTAAGAAGTTACTGTGCTACTTCGGCTGTTCTGCATACTATGAATAACCTGGACTGAATGGGCAGAATGACGTTTTAAGGCCAGAGGCATCTCTGAAGTATAAAGGGCTATTGGGCTTCTATGGCAGCAGCAGCAGTGAGCAGGGCAAGCAGAAAAAAAATATTGGGAGCTGCAAAAAAATAGAGAATTCTTTCCCCATTTTGCAATTACTAAGTTGTAGAAGCAGAAGTAAATATGACTCCTCCAAAATACAAAAGTTCCAAGTTTTTTTTTCAAATAAAAGCTACTGATTATCTTAAGTTTACTATTAAATCTGTTCTTTAAGACAGATAAAAAGGATATTATTAACGGAAAACAATTTCCGAGTTATTTTTTTCCCCCCTAGAATACTGATTTAAAGTGCTCAGGTAGCTTTGTTATTTGTGGATCTCATTAAGGAAAGAAAAAGCAAGCTTTGGATTTGGAAATGACATGCATAGTAGAACAGGACCGTGGAATTTCTGTAAATTCAGTGCAGGAAAGGGGCCAGTAACAAATATTCATTACAGCAGGTGAATATTTTTTTCACTGCTGAGTCTTTGTGAGCATTAATTCAAGTTCCTAGAAGCCAAGATACAAAAGAGTGCGTAAGATTCTGGCTATGATGATTCAGAGGCAGTCTGATGACTTTGGAATATGATGTATAAACTATGGTCTCTTTGTCACCTGCACAGATTAAGGGTGAAAAATGCA
Source organism: Pterocles gutturalis (assembly GCF_000699245.1). NCBI lineage: Eukaryota > Metazoa > Chordata > Aves > Pterocliformes > Pteroclidae > Pterocles > Pterocles gutturalis. The sequence goes on from NW_010121209.1 coordinate 58,215, forward strand.
ACGCCACTGAAGTCAATGGAAAAGTTCCACTGGCCTCAGTGGAAATGGGATTTACTGGGAAAAAAATCATAAACTATTTCAGACACAAGATGAAATTCAGAGTCTCCCTGGCGTTTTAGGTTTATATTAAAAAGCACAACCATTAACATCTCTTCAGAGGAGACCATGACTGAAATAGCAGCGGCATTAGATTAAGTCATTACACAAACCAGAAGAGAGACTTCAGAAAGCTTTAATACACATGGTATCTACTTGAATAAACATTAATCCAGGTAACACTCTTGCCTGCTCAATTTTCTTAAGTGTCAGATGATCCTACTGGCATTTCTTGAATGGTGACAGGATACTGTAAATAATAACTGGAAGTCTTCAACTCAAATGCCAACCAGAACTTGGGCAGAGGAACCAGAGTGAGCTGGCACACAGAATCAGCACTATGGATCCCATTCTGCTTTTTATATTTATTTTCAAAGAATTAGGATCCAGGGACCAAAACCACATTCACCTTTTTCTAGATCTCTCTCTCTCTCTTCTCCATTGTCCCCAATCCTTCTCTTTTTTTTTTTTTTTTTTTTTAAGTCTTCTTTGATAAATAAAAGGTATTTATGTTCAACATACAATAGTGTTTCTTGAAAAATGCCCAGGGTGCTGTCTTTGCAGGTTTCACTTTCCTAGACCTGTGGTGACACTTTTCAAGTACAAAGATATTTTGGCATGACAAAACATTATGGAAGTTGACTACACAGTTGGTGATAATGAAAAACAGGCACCTGCCATAGATAAATCATCCTGACAAGGAAAATATTATGAGATCAAGGAATTAAAAAACAAACAAAAATTGCAAATCACATCATCACAAGAAGTTTAGGAAAATGACTCCTTGCATAACTCATAGCCTATAAACTAAACCAGAAAAAATTCCACACAAGATGACTTTGCAAAGAGTCCTCCAAGGCATGAAAAATCAAACAAATCAGTAAGATTATGCCAACAGCCTTCTTATCAAAAGCAATTCAAGCACACGGAGAGAGAGGTAAACTCATGCATGTTAACCAGGTAGCAAGCACTCAGGATCCCTGCTTTGGACACGGAGTTCTGAACCTGCAGAGCACCTCACTTGTCTCACCTGGGGTGGAGCAAGTTCCAGTAGCACTGGGACTAGAGTGCTGTAACAAGCCACCTCAGACATGGAAGAATTTAGAGGACAGGCACCAGGACCCAAAACTATCTCTTAAAGGACAATTTTATATTAGCAATGCACAAAGCATTCACGTTTTAATTGCAACAGGTGAAAAATATCTGGCTGGAAACAGAGCAATAAACATTCTGCCACTGAGGCACTTTCTGCTTCTCACTGAGTCAGAACTGCACAGAGCTCACAAAGGCTTTGTTATAACATTTCAGAACATGCTTCATGCAGAAGCACTTGCCTTTATGACACCGCAGTTCTACTGTACCTGGAAAGGTTTCCTTGGAGCCCTGGGCCAGAGGGAACCATAAAGACCAGTACAGCCAGCCTCATCTCTCCCCCACACCAGCAACTCCCCCCATGCTCCACTTCCCTTGCACACCTGAGATACCTGAAATTAGTTCCAGCTGTGGCTGAGCTGAACAGCAGCAATTTCCTGGGAGTGATTCACTGTTTCACACACTGAGTTTTTCTTAAAACAAACCAGCCTTTTCTTAAATCAAAATCTGCTGCTCCTCGTCAAATAAAACAGCCCCTCAGTTATGATAAAAAGCTACCAACTTTTCTCCTTAAAGAAAAAAGGCAAAGGAAAAGCAAATCCATGTTCAAGCACAGAAAGGCGAGAGGTGTAATTCGTCCTGTTGTTCTGTACTACATGCATGCACACATACTATAGGCTGAGTTTAATATATCCCTGCCTTAAATAGGCAGTTGAGCTTTGGACTCCCAACAAATTTGTAGCTGTCTAACCATCAGAATATCTTTTATTTGAAGGAAGTTTAATAAGTTCATACCTTCACAGGAACACAATTTGTTCCAATTTAAAAAAAAAATATCCAAGACTAATATGAGTTTCTATTACTATTGATCTGTAAAGATGCTAAAAATTCTAATGAGCTTACAGCAGCATCTTCGCCTCATTTACCTCTTAAAATCTCTTCTTCCTAGCAACAATATAAGATCTTACACGTGCTAGATCTTGCCAGCTCTTACCAGTTTTATTGTTTACGATAGGTATAAGTAAGACTAGGTGAAAATAGGGTTTAAAATTCTAGCCATTGGGTTTGTCCAAATGTCACCAGTGACGAGAACAGCTGGAACATTCGGGGACGTCTGATATTCTAATCATTACGATACTGTACGAAGCACTCATTTGGATAACCTTAACCATAAGAGTAGAAATCTAAGAGATAAAATACCTGCATTTTTTGATGTTGGTGAAAAACAGACTGGGACAACCTACTTGTTGCACTGGATACGTCGGATAAACAGATATTCAACTCAGCACCCAAATTCATTTCAGGTACTGGCAGAATACAAGCTAATATAACTAGGGGAACTTAGTCTAAATAGACATTTAATTAAAAAACCGTGGAAAAATCTCTGAAAAATAAAAATTTACATAAGCATTACTCTTATATTAATTTTAGTTTTGAAATGACTTAATTTTATTGTTCCAATTCAACAGGGCTTTTAGCTATAGTTACGAGCACACTTAAAAAAATAACTGTATTATCTTTTCACTACGTCATCTAATATGCTTTACGAGAATCAACAGATATGACAGGAAATACTGCATGATCTAATTTTGATTTTACTAGTTTCCTTATTGAGTATAAACACTAAATACAGCTGTGTTTTTAAAATGTAACTTGAAGCAGAGTTTTTAGCTCTGAGCAGTACTATTTGTTTTTCTGGACCTATTAAAGTGACTTGGAACAAATATATACCTCCACATTCGTGCAAAAACCCCAATGATTATTTAATCTAATTATAAAGAGAATACACTGAGAACCACATGACTTAGTCAATGATTGTAAAAAAATCTTTTTTGTTCCATTGTTTGCAAATAATTTTCCATGATTCATGACATAACTTGTTATTCAAGCCTTTTCCAGAGGAACTATCAGACTCATAAATTATTTAATGGTAACTCTGTGCTGAACATGTTTAACCCCCTTCGTACTACTGGTATAATCAGATTTTTGTCTAGAAATAATAACTCAACCCTTCTTTGGCAATCAGAGTGAATCACACTGAGTTTTTTAATCAACTAAAAGATGGGTAAAGCTAAAAAGAAAACTAGAACTATATTCAGAACCTATAAAACCAGAGAATCACAGCAATATCTCTGTTTGTGTTTCAGCTGTACATATCAATCATGCAGTTAAAACAAAAAAGGAGGAAAATTTTAAAAAACAAGGCTAACATGTAAGCCCAAGCAACGGCATCATTCTTTTAACTATTTACCAGATACCTCTTGAATCAGGCTACATTGAAAGCTTAGATGTGAAGGAAAAAATACTATTCCTAGGGGCCACATGGAACCCAATAACTTTCTTCTTCATGCTTAATAATCTTGTATGTGAGGGACCAATCTAATTTGTGGAAACGAATTGTACCTTAGGGATATGTTATTTCAACCCAAACTGAATATATTATTCATTCTAAAAAGTAGCAATAAAGATTATATAAGATGTAATTCATTATTTTTCTAAATGTTCCATGATTCCACTGGGAAGTGAGACTTAAATAGCTTACAGGAAGCCTACCTTAATTAGGTTGCTTTTCAAATCAAATATAATATAATTTTAACATAAAAATGTCACTCAAGGGAAGTATTCCATTTACAAGGATGATTAATGAAATTCAAAAGGAAAAAAAAAAAGATAGATCCATGGGTAATATAACATGTGAAGGCATCTGAGAGAGGGAATGATGCACACGTAAATGGACGTGTACAAATATGCAACTAGCTACGAGCAACGTACAGATATCCGTCTCATATTCATGCATGCCTACACACACTCACAGAGAAAGGCAATTTGTTACCAGAGCAACCACGGTCAGTTGATTTTTTGTCCTCCATCAGAATTGGTTTGCATTTCTGTTAACTCATTTTAGCTACTAGAAGCTCAGAAGAATTTATTGGATAAACAGATTTATTTAAGCTTAGCACTTACGTTTACATTTGTAAGAATTTCTTTCCCAGCCTTATGATGAAAAAAGAAGAAAATTAAAATATTTTCCAGAGTTTTACAAACAGTTCATTGTAAGACATTGAAGCTATAATTGAGGTACTTCGCCTCAGTGGTGCTATTAAAATATTGATGTGTATGCCATAGAAATAGTCATTGCCTTTTCTGTGTATAGAGAAATGCTTCAGTTTCGCGGATCCCTGAATGCAGTCATTTCCATAAATATTGACTTTTAATGAGGGTTGTGGTCAATGATTTAATTTGTGGACTGCAATTCCACTGTAATTTAAGAAGCAACAATAAAAGCTGAAATTTAGGAGCTTTAATTCTCAGTGTATCCCTTTCAAAAGACACTTAGTACTGTTTTATAAGCCTTCAAATAGCCTTTAAATGAAGTACTTGAATTCCGCTATTACCATGCGCTTGCAGCACTCCAGGTACCCAGCCACAGTTGAATTTTCAGCAGTTAGGCAGCAAAATTTGAAACTTCTGGATTTACCTTTTCTGCCTCCTGGTTAACACAGTATAAAACATATTCTAGGAAAATGTAGGCATTCAAGGATTTATACATCCTGGGTAGCCATGGTCCTTGGCTGGGAGATGCTGTATATAATCCACTCACAATCCCTTGTTCCTATCAGGCAAAAAGCTCATTGAAATGAAGAGGTATTTTGACCAAATAGTGAGCAAGGGAAGCAAAAGCTATGATTTTATAACTTTTTTCCTTTTTTTTTTTTTTTTTTTTTTTTGGCTGTAAAAAGGTGGTTTTCTTTGGCTTGTGAGTCAAATCAAACACAGAATACAGTATTCTGTGATAGGACCACTCATATCTGCTAAACAAGAAACAGGTCCATCCTGTAAGTCTGGCCTATACTTAAAAGGAAACAGACTAGTGTATTTTATTAATTACAGTCTGTTCATCAGAGACACTTTTCCAGTAAATAAAAATCATATTTCCTCCAGAGGAATGGCATATACGAAATGGTTAGGGGCTACAAACAGTATTTTTCCTCATAAATGGCAATAGAGATTTTATAATATGATTTCACATGCAACTCAGATACTTTAATATATAATGTTAAGAAGTACTTCACTAGATCTGTGAAAAAAAAAATTATTAGTTTTTGGCTTGGTAAGAGACTACAATTTTAAATCAATTCTGGGTCAATCTTTTTCTAGTTTGCTTAGAACAAACAACAGATGTTGTTTTGAGTCAAATGAAACTTTGTTTTTAGCTGTATATTTTAACCTTAAAATCTGCTATTTAGTTTTAGGCAGCTTTCTAGATAAAATGTTATTTCAAAATTTTTTAAAAGCCTTTATGTTTCTTTTCAAATTTCAAAATGTCTTTCTGGAATTTTAGTTTACTTTTTTTGTATAGATAATGCAACATACTTGCCAAATAATAAAAAAAACCAAAACCAACAAACTGCTCACAACTTTGTGCCAGTCTATATGAATCTGCAGACCCAAGTCACCCAGGACATTTCACCCAGCTGCAGATACTTCTCTGTTTCATCACACACAGAAGGTGACTGCTACTCACTGCCAATGAATGAACCGTATCAAACACCAATCTTTCTATATTCTGAAAAAGCTGAGGCTGCAGTCATAAGCAATTCTGAAAGTTTGAGAGACTTAGAAATAACCAGGACCCTCTTGTTAATGAACAAAACCCAATCAATCAGTTCCACATAGCAATTTGTAAAGCAAATAGGTAGAGTGACGGATTGTCGTGCGCAAGCACCATGTACCCAAATACTGATTACATGCTTTGTAGTATAATGTTCTCTATGTGTATTACTATGCAGATTTAAAATAAATTACATCCTTTGTTATGATTAATATTTGATGTACTTAATGATATTTGACAGATGCCAATCTTTTTTTTTTCTTTATTTTTTTAATATTTTCTTCTCATCTCACATCTTCCTTGAGTCTATATTTAGCCTTCTCTAAACTATTTGCTAAGCTGTCCTTTTCTCTATGGAAAGCACGAAAATGTTAAGGACCACAGCATTTTGAACACATCCCAGTCATCCCACAGTAACAGCCCTTGACATTCACCCCCAACGGGGCTTTCAGCACATATCAAAGATCCTCTGCTACGGGAGAGAAGAGCTGGGAAAAGGAACAGACTCTCAGAGCCCATGAGCACCTTTATCATTTTTGTCCACAGATATGCATATTCATGAATCAGCCTCTTGTGCACTGATTGCCTTTATAACCTGAGGAGGAAAAACACCTTTTGATACCAACACAGAAAGTTCTACAGCAACCTTCCAACCTCTTGTGTTGATAATAGGAAACTAATCAGCTACTGGCTGAAGGAAATCAAAGATATTGCTCTTTTACACACTGATGAAGACGTCCTCTGAGCTAAGGTGAACACATCTCTCAAATGCAGTCATGACTTTACTGCTAGTTATTCCACACATGACCCCTTCAGCTCCACGTCTTCTCCCAGGAGAACTCTTCTTTGTCCCAGCTGCTCAGTTCCCACCAGATGGCCTGGAGCTGGCTCCTCCTCAACCTGGAAGATTATCCCAGGTTTATAGGCCATCTTCTCCATCTCAATCTGGCATCCCTGCCTGTCTCTCAGGGTCACAGCATTGATGCTTTACACAGGCGTGAGGTTACAACCCTTTGGCTGTAGGGCACTGCCATATGAGTGCACATCACCGCCTGCGGAACTCAGAAGGTCCACAAGGGACAGGTCCGTTAGAGGGGAAGATAAGAAGAGGGGTGATGGGTAACGGTGGCTTCCTTCTCCTTAGGGGACAAAAAAAGTTGTACAAATGAGCATCATACAGATGTAGAAGTAAATCACTGTCTGACCATGTCTTGCAGCAGTCCGAGACCTCCCACCACCTTCTGCTTCTTCATACTAAGCAAGGGTCACAACATCTGTACCAGCTGCTTTCAAGGCAACCTCAAGGGACTTTATAAGGGCTTGAGGGGGTAGACCAATATACCAGTTTGTAAAGCTCTCTTTGTCCTGGATATCTCTCTGCTGCACTTGGGTGTGTAGGGGACATAGTGATCTCCAGTTCTGGGTTCTAATTGTTAATGAGCAAGTGGTTGCAGTTTTTTTCAATGTGGCTTACTAACACCACAAATGTTTGAAATTAAATATGGAGGTACATATTTTTCATATTCAAATGAACCATTCGGGATTCAGCTATGGTCACTACAGTTTAGGTAAGTGGGAGTCACCAGGGAATAGGGAGAGGAAAAAAAAGAATTTCTGGAAGAAATATTTTTCAAAGGAAAGGAGAGATTTCAGTTGTCGTTTTTTATTTCCTATGATTTTACAGCCTGCTCTTTGATTTTCTGTGCAAGAAACAGTCTGCCTGTCTTATCTGTAAAAGAAGATAAGGGCACATCACATCATAGTATTTTGAACCAACTCTTAGCCTTAGACTCTCCTCTAAGGTCTCATTATTCCCAGAGGATATAGATAGAAATGTCTGCATCAGGGGTACAATTTTTTTTCCTTCAAATTATATGACAAGTCTTTAAGAGAAGTTATTTGTCCATTATGCTACAATGTGTCTAGAAATAGTATCCATCATGACTGAGGAAAAATCATTCATTTTCAGACCTGTCAGTCCAAGCAGACAAAACAGGTAGGCATCTCAGCATGGAAAAATAGAGGCAGCTCATCCTCCATTAAAGTTCAGCACTGACAAGGGACCTCTGACATCCAGTAAGTTAGTTCTTCCTTCCTAGCAGTTACTTTTACTTTTTTAACAGGAAGTTCAAACTTAAGAGTTGGAGTACAGCTATTTTAACTCTGATAGCAGGAGAGAGCTGAAAAAGTGGCAAAGCTCGAGTGCATCCTCAACCTATGCCTCTGCTGTGCATGAAAACAAGCTGCCAGAGGTACACGCTCATGGTTTATCCCTTGTTTGTGGTATCACAGTGAAAATGAAGCAGTGAATGGTTAGTACAAAAATTCAGAATAGAGGCTAATGAAACAATATTAGGCAGGTGCAACAAAATCATCATGTTTTCGATAGATATAATGTGATGATGGTGCTAACTGCCTCTTGGACGCAAGCCTTGACATCATATTCCAGCAGCTCACAGAAACTACCCCACGATCAGGAAGCATGTTATGATAATAAAAGCTACATTAATCCATTTTGTAATACAGATATTTTACATGCATCTTTTGATCAGATTACTTATTTAAAACTTTTTTTATTATTTTAAAATAAAAGATGAGAAAATTCTCCAGTTTTTGATGCGAAATCTATCTGCCAGGTTAGTTAGAAATAGAAATTTTTTTTAACGTCAGTTAATGGGTAACCTTCCTCCCTTCCAGCCCCAAATACGCACAGCTTTATGCAGCAAAAGAGAAACTTAATCTTGAGAATAATAGACATTTTTTCCTTCTAAAGTGTTTGTTTGTTTCTATAGGTGACTGGGACCATGCTGAGCACAGGATCTGAACATTAAACTTCCATGACCCTCCCTCTAATGCCACTCAGAAATCCATGTCAAAGAACTCCCAATGAAAGCTGTAACAGGATAGCATGCCAAAGAAGTGAATGCTGCATATGCTACATATTTCTGTCTCACAGTGATCTTCCTCCCAGAATCATGGCGTTTCTAAGCATTTATTTGCACATCATTCCATACATAACAACCAGATAGCACACAAATACTCCGGTCCTTAATCCTCACCTTTCATGGCTTGGACTGTCTCCTTACTACAATTTCTCACCCAGTACCACAAGACCACATCTCTGGAAGGGGAATTCCCTATTAACAATGGTTTGATTCTACAGTATGAACATCTTATAATAAAACCTCAAATAAGTAAAAGTATTAGCCAAACCTGAGGGTTAGGTCCTCCAGTTTATAGCCGCAGACATATAATGCTTCATGCTTCACTTATTATGCAGACAAAGTAATTCTGATCAAAAGGTCAACTGCAATTCATAAATGTCATTCCTTTAATTTAGCCTATCCTTACAGTAATGGTCATTAAAAAAAAATCACAACCAAAACAAACAAAAAAAAGATTACTTGAATTAAAGCATCTTTATCACACAAAAACATGTACATCAAAACAAATTGCATGTGTAATTGTATTTTGATCATGTTCTTATTATCTATTATAAATCTTGTGTCTGAGTATAAATATTGTACAATTACTTTCTACATTTGGTGTAATTGTTTTGATCTTAAATGTTATTCATTCAAAGAGAAAAATACACTAGATAATACTACATAACAAAGGCAGCATTTATGAGTAATGATGTTGCTCAACAAACCCATTTTCATTTACCCATTTAATGACTGCAGAGCTACTGTAATGGTTGTGTTATGTGTGTGGCCAAAATTATACGGCAATTGCTAATATAATGATACAACTACGGTAACTCTGCAATTCCTGAGAAGTGAATCAGATAGTCTATATAAAAAATGCTGTGTATCACCTGTCTGTAGCAAAAATACACTATTGGGCTTTTATATCACAGGAAGTGGCAGCCAGTTCAGCTAATTTTAGCCACCAGAAAGTAAGGAGTATAGTCTAATTCTAAAATATCAATTTATTGCAGCATCAATTACCAGAAGATAATTAATTCCTTCTTAAAATAAGTGGACCGAATTGTCCTCTGGAGAACACATTCACTGACTACTGATCCTTTCCAGATAAGTTTTGTAAACTGAAACACAGGTATTAGCTAAATGTGCTGAGAGAGGCTTTTAGACTTTTGAAGTCAACCACTTGTACATCATATATTCTTCTGTATCATTTGACTTCCCTCTAACAAACAACAATTTCAATTACTCAAAAACTATGAATTCTCAGAAAACCCTCCAAAACACACTGACAGAATAGAAAAAAAGCCCCCAGTACCTCCCCAATGGCAGGAAATTTGAGTGAGATACACAGATGATCCATCTGGTGAGCGTTACCACACACTGAAGAAGAAAGGAATAATCCCAAAATTGGAAAGTCAGCCTTGTGTTGCAGAGCTTAGGGAGATTTATATATTTATCTTACCAAAGAGAAGGCTGAAGAAAGGCTTGCCCTACCCTGAGTTGGAGGGACAAGTATATAAATCAAGTCGAGCAGCGGTTCTGTCTCCCTGCAGCACCCGGAGTTTATCATCCTATGTCCATTTGGAAAAAAACTCTGAAGTTTCAGAAAGGAGAAAAGAATCTAGCAAGTCATGGTAAAGCAATATTACTCTGGAAAAAGGAAAGAAATATTAGTTTCAGATAGGTCCGATGATTAAATGAGTCTCTGAAGCATGAGACTAAAGAATAATAGGTTTTTGTAACACTAAGTGTTATGAGAGTATTTAGAGCAAAAGGAATGTGTCACTAAATGCCCCAGGAAGATGCAGTAGACCACCTGAAAGATTTAGGATGACTCCTCAGTACACACAGGCTGGAGATTTCTTCTGAAAAGCTGAATTGAATCACCTACATCTTAGAAAACTGTTCCAACTCACATCAAAGATTCTGAATGATAAGAAGTTGCACCTTTTGCTTGTCTGTCAGACTGCTAGGAAATCAGATCCTAATTAGGAAATTAATTTTTCTAACCTCAGTTAACATTCTTTGGATAGAAGGATCTTCATGCCTCACACTATTCAAATGCATCCACGCATAAGCACTTCTAAAGAGAGAATAAGTCTTCTCTCAACTTCTTCTTGGATACGGCCACTCTTTGCAACACAAGGCTTGATATTCCAAATTCTTGCGAGTTTCCTTTATTTCTACTTCATTATTTTAATATTCCTTTTGTACTGTTGCAGTTGGAGCACAGCCAGGAAAAAAAGCAAATTTTTTTTTTTATTTTTAATAAGACTGTTCATCTTTGGGGTATATTTCTTGAGTTAACTCTGAAATGAATTTTAGTAGTCTATCTACTCATAATGACCATTAAAACCCCATTTAACTTACTGTATTTCTGCACAAGAGATCCAACTTCGCAAGCACAGTGTGTGGTCTTCATTTTGAAATGCATATTATTATGCATATCCATATTCAATTGTGACCATTTAATTAAGTGCTCTGGGTCATTCTTAAGACCAGATGTACTGAAAGAAAGGAGGAAGAGATTAATGGAGTTGTAACTGCTGCCCTGAGGGAGGACGGGTTGATGCAGTGAAAATGCTCCACTTGCATGGCTGCTGTTGAGCAGCCTCCTCAACGAGGCCATCAACTGAATCCATACCTTGCTCTGCGTTATTATCCCATCCTCATCATCATTTCTTACCACAGAAATGTTGTGTCATTAGCGAACTTCACATGTTCTCCATACATCTCCAGCAAATCTTAATTGCTCAGTAACAGCGCAGTACTTTCTTCTCCTTAGCAACTTTAATTTCTCTATGAGGGAGTCGCTTTTAAACTTCATCTGCAAAATACGCTGTTATTCCATGTAATGAGAACTTTCAATCACAAAGAAGCTGGAGAAATCCACATGTTATGACACTGACTGCCTGCTTTGACCAGGTCTGCAAGGTGTCAGAACAGACAAATACAGAAAGGAAAGTTTGAAAAGACAAATTCAGCAAAACCAGACAAGTAATGTAAAAATCAGCATTGTAATAATCAGTAGTCTTTAAAGTCCCACAGCAATTGTTCCTTTATTTTACTTAGAATCAATATCAATCGAGCTGATACATAATTCCCAGGTCATGATCTTCACCTTATCCAGTATCGGGGCAATTTTATAACCTCAGTCTTTCGTACGAGCCTTGTTTTCCTGTTAATGTTGATATCAATTGTGGTTCAGGACAACACAGTTAGTTCTTCTATGATTCCAGGATTTATGTCACCTAGGTTAGATGATTACACATGGTATATTTTCAGTAAATGTTTCTTCTTATCCTCTCCAGTTATAGCTGAAAACCTTTCTGTTTCACAAGGGCTGGAAACATCCTCTTTATTTCAAATCCCAGCATAGCTGTTATTCCTTACACAGGTTTTACAACGCTATTTTTAACCCAAACACTACTTACTTTGAAAAACATTCCTTTTTTCTTACTCTATTCACTATTGATATCCCTTTCTATTTTTTATCCCCCTTAGTAATTGTATGAACCTTTTAAATAGTAACTTGTATTTACTACCTTTTTTTCCTGTTTTTATATCCCTTATCCTGTTTTAGTGCTGCTCTCCTGTCTCCTTTTGACCTAGATGACTGCCTTGCCCACTGTAGTTTTATTCAGAGAACAATGTAAGGAATAAACCATCGATCCTAAATTTAATTATTTCAAATCTATGAGGTTTACAATATAGCTGGTATTATATATCTTTATATCTATTGGAACAAACATTCCTACTGCTTTCAAAAATCAAGTATTACTGATATTTTTGTTGATTAAGGCAGTGTAACGACCAGTGGCCTGGCCAGCACACAATCAGCACAGCTTTTGCTCACAATGCCCAATTTGGTGGCTAACCAGACTCAGGCTCTTCCATACAAGTGAGATGTTGCGATACCAAACACAGCTTCACAGCTGCAGGACTTGCATTGCTGTATCTGTGGATTTGCTTAATCCTGCTGTAGCTACTTGTTTAAGTATGGGTCTTCAAATTACATTTTACTTCAGTTTTTAATGTAATTCTTTAAAAATGGCTTACTTAATAAAGTAACAGAGATTTAACGTATTGGAAAAAGTGATTTTTATGGAAAAAATAAATGCATCCCATTTAAGTGCCAAGTCAGTATGCTGCAAAAATAAATAAGACTAAAGATAAAAATACCAGGGGGGAAAAAAAGGATATTTTGCCAGTGGTGAGCCAGTCTCTTAGAAAGAAAAATCACTAGGATGGGATCTGTCCATTAATCTGCTTTCTGCTCCCGTCTGTGCAAGATACAGCTAAGTAGGAGTGGAAGGAAAGGCTGCAAGAGCATTTCAGCACTGAGTTCCTGAACTCTCTTTCCTCCATTCTTTTTCAGCTGCAGTTTCTAGCAAAGGTTCATGTTCCCAGTGCATGCTGCTTCCTGGTCCGTGTTCACCTGTTTTTAAGTGGTGGTAGAGAGAATAAATGGAGAGCAGAACAGCAGCCTAGGGCAGGAGAAGAGTGAGCAGGCTGCAAGATCCTTGAGGGAAGAGAAGCTTCACAATTGTTAAATTGTTTTTCTCTGTACAACACAAGAGATAAGACTTGGTTTTATCTGAATGCTCTCTGGACCAATTGTTTTTCCTCTTGCTGTCCTTACATAACCTCTACACAGCTTTGAAGTCAGACACTTTAAGCATCTCAGCAACTTTCTGCCATTTAAGACATGAATGGCTTTGGGGAAGCTACAAAATATTATTTAAGGGCAGAATTTAACCTTCACTGTTTTGCTACACAGTTACTGTGAGCTTTACGATGCACTGACCTTTCAATGAATCCAAGGTTCAATTACATACAATTACAGGTAACTTACTAACCAGGTTTACACGTCCTGCATGGTACTGACAAAATCCTCCACTGAAATAATAATTTTAAAAAAAATATATATAAATATGCTTGAATTTCTTTAATGCAGGCATCACAGTTTCATTCATATTTCACCACAAAGCAATGTATCAGACAATAAAATATCTTCATCTATGCTTAGCACAAATGAAAACTCCCAAAATAAAGGAAGATAAATTGTGTATGACAATATTAAGTTTGGACAGATCTCTCTCCTCCTTTACTCAATTTTAAAGACATTATTTTCACAAGCCCTACAATTTATTTTTCTTGGGAACAGATTAGAAAAGATGCAGTAAGGAAGTTCTTATTATACAGAATCTCTAGCCAGGAATTCCCATACTGTAAAAGTGCTCTGAAATTCAGTTCTTTATAAATCAGAGTATCAGTCATTTCTAATTCTTGTTTGGATTTGACCTAAATACCTTTTCTGTCCTTCCAATACTTAATGTTGTATAAGCTTTATTAAAGTCACTTTTGAAAGTGTTTGAATCTGAACACAAAGTCTCTTAATAATTATTATTTGACACAACTTATGAATACTGACTATGAATACGAAGGTACTTGATACTCTATTTGCCTTCTTACTTTAGAAGCCATTTAAGTACGATATAAGTCTTGAAATAAATTAATCATACAGTAATGCTTAGGTAACAGCTTCTTATATATAACGAGGCGAACAGAATCTGCTCCTCAAAGATTAGCTTACTGTGAGTTAATTGTGCTCCAGCGACTGCTGTGTAACATAGCAATATCCAAATTCATTCTAACCCTACTACTTACTGGTAAAACTACGTATAGCAGCCTTAACCTGAGAAAAGGCTCTTCCACTCCAAGAAATGAGAAATGTTATAACCTTGATCTAACATTTTTTTTTACAGATTTACCAATCACAGAAATATTCTGAATGTTATTTTTAACCTTTATCCTCAGAAAAGTTGTCTACAGAGGTCTACTGAATTTTTATTTGATTAAGTACAATTAAGTTCAATTAGTGTGAAATTGAAAGACGTCCATTCTGAGCCCAGAGTAGGTGGCCAAGAAATTTTACAATTTAGTAAATTCAGTAATTTGTACTATGCCTAAGAGCACAAAAAATGCACAAGCTTTTCAACAGACAGAAACTGTAAATTTTTTTCTACCGGGAGAAGACAAGCAAGGTGCAGAAAAACAGGAAGTAGAACATTTTATCAATAGAAACAAAATAACAGATATATTCAAGTATAGCAGATACAGAAAAACATCACTATGTTATTGTAAACTTACTTGAAACAAATACATCAATAATTAAAAAGAAGTCAATATTTATCAAAAAACCCTCCTGGCTAAGGTATTAGCTATCACTAACAAGGTCAGGACTTGACAAGAGAGGGATATGGTTAAACCTATCCAGAGACACCCTCTATTATTTGTATAAACAGAATAAACATTTCTTATACGGTATAGGATAAGATACTTTTCTTAAGTACAAGTTTCTTAAAACATATTTGCTATGAGTTTCTTAAAACACATTTTGGAGGAAAATGCAACCGAAATATAATCAACAAAAACAAATACAGGTACAGGAATGAGAGGCAAAATGCATAGGGGCACAGCTGGAATTCATTAATTCTTAATCACTCTTGAAAGTATTTGCTGCCCAAATTTTCTGTTGCTATTATCTCCTTTTCACTAATCTCCATTTCACTAGAGCTTTTTCTATATGGCTAATAACTACATGTTCAGTACAGCCTCTGAGAAAAATTCTTCTTCAGGTTAGAACAGAACAGAACAGTTAAAGAAAAACCACACGAACCCTTCTCCCCAAACCAGCTAACTGGAGCATGGTGGGAGCGTACCAGTCTGGATAGTTAGAGCTTAACTTAGAGGCTGCAGTTACCAGAGGCCACAACGACCTGTGAAACACGTCAAAAAAGGAAGCAAAAAATGATTTTGAGCCATCTTTTTGCTGTCAGCCAAAGGACAGACTGGACGAGAATGGCTGTTGAGTATTTGTGGTTTTCTGCTGAACACAAACTCCATGTGTGCTCTCATAAGGCTATTTCTGCAGCCTTTGCTTGGCCAGTCGGTATACGAAAGGCCTGAAAGCTGTCGCGTTTCTCCAGAGTTTGTGTCAGGGCTGCTCTCTTTAAAGCTGTTTAGAATGAGGTTGTGATGGATGGAGAGTTGAGCAAAAGCCAAAAGGCATTTAGGAGGAAATGGTCTATGGAAAGAGAGTGCCCAGCCTGGGGTAATGGAAAGAGTAAGGTGGTTTTGACAACCGTGAGGGAAGAAGCAAAAGGGAGAAAACTTAGAAAGCGCTAAAGTGAATCCTTAGGCAGCTGCTTTTTTTGTTGCTGTTTTCCATTTTTCCAGAAGAACTGGACTGGCAGAAAGCAGTCAGGGGTGCCTGGTAGATTAAGTCGAGAAATGAACCTCTGAGCTTTACTGGGAGCTTTTCACTCTAACCTTCCCAGTACACCAATTCCAACTGCTCAAAACCTGCATCAGGCTTCTTTGAACCCTCTATCAAGCTGAAATTTCTTTCACTGTCTGCTCTGTACATGCTAACTTCCCTACTGCAGCGCCTATCTCAAAGCAGTCAATGGTTTACATTAAAAGCATATTGGTCAAACAAAATGGCTTGCAGGATTAAACTTTATTAAACTAGCTATTGAAATGAAGTCTTATAAAAATTAAATAATACATCATACGAAATTCAGCAACTGTGCATCTGAATAAATCTATAGCACTCAAGGCAACGCAAAATCTATTCCAAACATTCACTTAAACAAGGTGACAAATACATTTAACACAGCATGCAAATATATCTCTACTTATCATTGTTGCATTCCTTTCTTGCAAACATTTAACCTTTGCACATTCATAGCCTATTCAATTCATATTTTCTAAAAGTATGATGACAATGAAATGACATTCAGATATACTAATTATAAAAACCACAAGCACTGCTCACCAGGAAATTATACTTTCCTACACTCAGCCTAGCTGCAGAAAACTAAATTTATTTTGTGAATTTTGCTCCTATCCATGAACTATTTCAAGATGGGTATTTTACAAAGAACTCACTACTTAGCAAGAAAATGTTTCTCCAATTCCAAATCACCATGGACCTATAGGAGATACATGGTCTTTCATTCACCTGACTAAAGTGCCCAAGTTAGAAAGCCAGTCACACACTATACATCTAAAAGTAGAAGGAGGGTGTTTGCTGGAGGAATCCAATTCAAAGCACCTAAGTTAAATTCTTACTTTGAATCACCCTCTGGAGAAATCTGCCTCTCTTGTCATGAATTTCATTGGAGGCTTAAGGAGATTAGTTTCTGTTTCAGGCAGCAAAAGCTCTTGAAGTTAGATGGTGCAACTATCTCTTTATGTATCAAATAGGCTGAACTAAACACATTGAACCACCCTTTTTCTTTGTCTACAAATTTGGATTTAATGAGCTGAAATTAAATTTCCAGTCTTCAAATTAAATTAGGTCACTATTACTTTTTTTCCATAATATGGCAGTCTATGTTTGAGGGAAAAAAAAAGAAAATAAAATAAAATGAAAAAGTGGCATTTCCAGCCCTTTCAAGCTATTATCTTCATTGCTGAGGCTGGCAAGAGTGTGGAAAGCATTTTGACTATTGAAACTCTTTCTATTTTTCCATATAGATTGCCAGCAGCAGTTATAGCATTCCTGATTATATTTAACCAAATTTACTTGTTAAACAGAATAAGGGCATTTACCCTCTGGAAAGAATATGAAAAAGAGCAAGCAAACACTTGCATAAATAAAGCAGACATGCAGGATCACGCTGCACTACTTCCCTTGCTCTGGGTGACAGAGTAAATATTAAGCTGCACTGTGGCTGAGTGATTTTTGTCCAGAATAGTATCAACACGCAGTTCTGTTTTCTTCTCTCACTGCCTGTCAGCCCCCTCTGAAATTTGCTGTATTTCAGGTGCTGTCTCTAGTTTCCTTGACATAAGTCAATGATTTGTGTCCCATTCAATTTAGTTCATGTGAAAATACTCATAACTCCTTGCCATATGTCAGCGGATAATTGCATTGATCCACCTTGCAGTGTGCTCAGTAAGGGCACCGTGCTGATAACCGAGTAACCAGAGGCTATTGCTCGTTAGAATTAGGAAATTTGATTGTTTGACTGGTTTGATTC
Organism: Pterocles gutturalis; assembly: GCF_000699245.1. NCBI lineage: Eukaryota > Metazoa > Chordata > Aves > Pterocliformes > Pteroclidae > Pterocles > Pterocles gutturalis. The sequence goes on from NW_010121209.1 coordinate 75,995, forward strand.
CAATCAGGCTTGACAGACTGATGCATAAAATAGGGAGTGCTGAATGTGCCAATAAGTGAATTACTTTTTAGATTATGTTTCTAGTGGAGATATTGATGAGCATGCTTTGTAAGCTGAATATAGCAGTTTGCTACATTCTATTTTCTATTAAATGGGTCAATGTGTTTTCATAAAATAAAGAACAAATTTAAGTTTTCATCTCTAGACTATTTAAAAGACAAGTATTGTTTTCAAGAGCACAGGAACAATCTTCACTCTTCTACTTTAAAGTTCTCATCAGGAAAGAACTCAGAATGAGAAGACCTAACCTCATAACAACGGGAATTCAAACCCCAAATTTACAAGATACACTTAAAGACCAAGTTGTTGGAAATATACCCAGACTAGCACCATTTTGGGGGTATAGGATTCTTGCTGTCTGATCCTGCATCAGAGCCCAGTCCCATTTTTCCAAAAAACTATTTTTTTGAGATATTTAAACCATCAACTTCTCTGGCTAATGCCCTGAAAATCTTTATTAAAAAGCCCCAAATATCCAAACATAAAGGTGCCAGCAGGTGATTAAACTGTCAGTGTTCAGTCCATGCGTTTATCATATAAATGTACTTAAGCCTCCTAATTTGAGCAGTAGTGACTTTTCATGATTCTAATCTCTCTCTTGTCTGAATGCCTTTAAAGCATTTGTGAAGTTACTTTCCTAACATTCCTCTTAAGCAGAGTAGCTCTAAGTCTGGGAAAACCCAGGCGTAGAATGAATGAGTAACAGCTTCATTTTAAAGCTGTCTCTTAGCACCCACAGCTCCAAAGAACCGGTAAAAAAGGTGCAGATGTTCAGCACCTGCTAAAGAATATTGCCAGGAGGATCATGTTTAGTCTGTGACTTACAGCATGCCAAACATGCATTAGCATTTGTAGGATTTATGTAGGTTTCTAAGAGGAAAAGTCCCTCATGCTTACTTCCTTACGTTTTGGGCAGAACTGGGTGTTCTACATCCTAAGTATTGCAAGATTCAAATATTAGCATTAACCTCCCTGCTCTTTAGCCAAAATTTTCCAGCCTTTTTTCCTTTGCTGAGCACAGATTCAAGGAAATAGCATCAATAGTATTAAAGGGTTGGTTTTGAAAGCAAAATGCAATTTAAAGTCAGTAGAATTATGTGTTCAGAAGGGAGGCTATCCATAATCACCTAAGACCTGTAATCCATAATTGAAAGCCAAACACAAGACTATTCTCTACCCACTTTTAAATGCATTTAAAAAGAATCTATGTTTAATATCTAATTTTTTACATTAATATCTAATTTTTTACTGCAACAGAGAACGCACATAATTATTTTGTAGATAGAAAAGGAAATAAAAACATGTTTAAAGTAATTTAAAGACATTTTAACTGCTTTAGAAAGTAATTCTTTGATATACTTATTCCACTTTTTAGAGCTCAGTTAACGCAACTGGGCTAAAAAAATGTGTGTACTTATCTTACATTGTTCAGTGGTAAATATCCATATACCGTCACGTTGCCTACACTCAGATAAGTTAGATTCCATGACTGCAAGAATACCAGTAATAGTAATTTGTTGAATTTGTCACTGGATAGATATTTTCAGTAAAAATTGTATGTGTGAAATTAATAAAGAACAAGATGCAATTCCTGACTATTGAAAAACATGGTCATTAATTAATACATTAAGAGCGGATGTCTGTTATCACCATCTTTGTAAAAATAGTGGGTGTATTGGCAGGAAATTAAATTACTAAGGGAAGAAAATTAGGATAACCATAACTCCTGTGGTTCGTTAATTCATCAGCACAGCAGGGTAAGCTTGAATAGCAACTAGTGAGCACATGTTGAATCAATGAAGCCTCTGTAAAGAGTTTCTGTATTTGCTGACCTCCAAATTATATGTGGAGGTTTTGCCTAAAAATCAGAGGCCAGATTTCAGGTGGAGCCTGATCTAATTTTTACTGAAATGAGAAGAAAAAATCCAGTCTTAAGTTCCTCCAATACACAATCATAAATCAAAAATCTTACATAACTAGTTATGCTGAATCAGATGCTATTTTTGGCAACTACTGCAATTAATTATAAGCCAAATTGATACTGAAGAATCAGCATACACGTAATGAAAATGTGTGCCGAGCAGGCACACTTAGTTTACCCATAGATTTCAGATTGTAAGTGGAAAGTTTTATAACATCCAGCATCTGTGTTTTAAAAATCTGAAGTGCCTATTGAAATTTCATCTCATACTCATACAGAAGAGCAAGAATATTCCTACCACCCTCCTTCAAACTACATCAATTAGTCATGTTTTCCTACCTACTTAATTTTTTATCCAGTTTCTCTAAACAGCATGTTACAGAAAGGGTACCAGATTAAAGGATCTTTATTTTCCACAACAATAAGAAAGAGAATTTGTGGTCCAAGGTAATAGTAAAAAGACTAAAAAATTTATGGGGAGAAAGAAGAAAATAAAAAAACTGTCTGGTTATGGATACTGGGTGGCTGGTTTAACTAGGTCTACTGAAGTGCTGCATTAACATGCAATTACATATTCTGCTGATGCCTCATAGAAATTTTTCAAAAAGCTTTTGCTTATGGACAATTCTGCTGGTAAAGCACAAGATACTGATTTAGTTTTTTCTTTAGTTCACTTTTTGAGCAGTAGGCACACATGCTTTGTTGCAGGATTGATTATTGGGCTGAATTCATTAATAATAAAAATACATGAAGATTGCATTAAAATTAAGGTACTTAAGCTTCATTTAATTCAGTGCTTTGCACTTCACATAAAGTCACAGTCATTGCTGAGTAATGAGCAAGCCTTAGAAAACTATAATAAGGCTGTACTTAGGGTAACCTTCTGACTATTCTCTGTGCTGGGTGATTTCAACCATGTCATACATTCGTATTATTAAGTGTTAAGGATGTATATTTGGGGTCTCAATCAACTCTTGAGCCATTCCGTTATTCGAGTGCTTGAATAATTATGCACATGTGTCCATTGAATGCTTATTTTACTTCTTGAGTGACTGTTCAGCACAAAGCATCATCCTGTCCAAATGGTATCTAGAGAAATGCATCCAATAGAATCAGTTAACAGCTTTGGAACGTAGCTCTTAAAATAGCCACTATAGTCAGCTCCACAATGCAAAGGGCAGCCTTCTCTTGCACCAGGTAGGTGAGACAAAGATCCTATCTATCAGACAAAAAAAGAGAAGTAAGATCAAAAAAATCTTTATGTTCCACCTATTCTGATTTTTCTTTGTATTCTTGCCCACATCATTTGACCTTGGTGCATTAATTTTCCCTCTCTAAGATGAGGGCTATTACCAGCCTATTTGTAAGGCAGAGTTTATGATCTCAGCTGCTCCCATAAAAAGTTTTAACTGCTTAAGCTTCTATTACGAGAGAAAAGGGAAAAAATTGAATGTGGGATGGAAAAGCTGACCAGCTGACAAAAACGCACATTGTGGCATGCAGTACTTTGCAGCTTCTGTCCTACAATAACCATTTCTGCTTCAAAATAGCAAATCATTCCCAGGAGGCAAGCACACAGTCCATGAACAGCAGCTTGACTCCATTAGGTTGTCTTTCTAAATAAAAATAGTTTCTGCCTTTAGTTGCCTAAAAAGGACTGTGGTAGTTTCTGTTAGCAGAAAAAAATAGGATCTTTACACAGAACTTTCGGCAGCTGTTATTGTATAGCATTTTTTATATATGGAATCTGGAAGATTCCAGCTTTAGAGTCTAAAATATACATATAAAATAGGTCCCTCCAAGGAAGAAAGAGTTAGCCATGGGTAGTCTCAAGCAGTAAGACTCCTTCTGTACTAGCATCAAGACACCAGTTCAAAAGTTTTGACCAACGACTAACAATACATCAATGCCAGTCTTGAATCTTAAAGACCTCCTACTTACTGCATACATAAAAATGTCTCCACTACTACTTCATAAGAAAGATCTGTACATCAATATGCAGAACAGCTTCAAAGCACTGCTCTAAATACATTCACGTGCAGAGATTTATCAAGGAAAGCACAATCTACAATGAAAAAGGAGTTCAAACAAAGAAATGGCCCCAGAAACTCAACAAACAACAATTAGCCAAAATAACAACAATCTGTACAAGGTCATACCTTTAGAAAAAATTCTAACACACTATCAATCAAACGTGCTACCCAGGAAACAACAGTGAAACACCATAGACTACAAAGCCTTGAAGGCCACTCACTTCCATTAGACCTGCAACATATTGTCTGATGTCCTTGAATATCAATACAGAAAACATTCCATCTTCACACTTCCCTGTCCAGAGGTCTCTCCATTGCAAATATCATCTTCCTTTAGCCTTGGAGTCCTCTCTAAATAACCTGTGGAACATTAGTTTTTAGTGAGTAGAATATATATTCAGGCCTTTCTCAAGGCTGCACCTGAGATAGCATGGATAATATTGTGGTACTCCTTGTGCAAAAGCATTGTATATAATAAATATGGTAGGTATTGCCAGTACCTTCTCTCAGCATGATGCTATCATCTGTTGCTGCTGCAGTGAAAAAGATGCCAAGTGGGTGAGGATGGTGGGAATTGCTCATATAGTCATCACTTCACTGGGCCAAGAAGGAAACCAAGAAGGTTTATTAGCACTACAATATGTTTTTCTGAGACGTTCTTTTCTGAGAACACTCTTGAGTTTGGCTGGTGTTCTTATGACCATATGTACTTTTTATTTATTCATATTTTTCAGGTAATGAGGAAAAAAATGTTTTTAAAAGCCTTCATTCCTAGCAAGGAATTATAAAAATTTAGGTTGTACTTCTAGTAATCTCTGTTCATGCTTTACTCGGAGAGTAATTTGGATTCCAAGTTCCAGGAAGGTGTAAAGTATCACAACACTCTGGTTCATAATATTTTCTGAGGACTGAGCTGTGATAATCTGGGGATCTTGTATGTAATTTATGAGCTCCAGCTTTAATATGAACTCCAGATTTAATAACCATCTACAGCCTTATGTCTTTCCTGCACTGTTACTGTATGCTGCTTATACCAGTGACTATGGGATGGACTGGAAGACTGCAGTCTCTCAACATTTATTAAAGTGAGCCAGAGCCAGAGCACAAATTGCTCTTACCAGGGAACAGAAATAATTCTAAAGTACAGAATCCTTATGAAGACTTCTTTTGTGGGCTTGGTTGTCTTTTGTTTGGTTTTGGGTTTTTTTCCTGTTTGATACTCTTTGAATCTTCCATCCCTTTCTGGAGGGGAAGGAATGGGAACGATCCTACTCAGCGTACTTTGTTGACAGGAAGAGCTTCAGAGTGGAGAGGACACTGAATCTGCTGAGCTTAAGTTCCCAAGGGAAGGATTTAAGAGCACATCTTTGAGATTAGGCTGTTCCCTGTTTTCTATGTAGAAATTGCTGCTTTGAATTTTGTAATCTTTCCACGCATTGACCAAAGCTGAACTGGGTCTGGAATCCACTCTGGAAATGAAGCAATAAAAATTGAGGAGCTACAAGTCTGGCAGTGACCAAAGACTCTTGTTGATCTCAATAAGCTTCAAGAATAAAAGTCTGGACATATTACAGGGTTTTCAGTACAGAGGTGAAGGATAAGAAGAAAGACAGAAGATAGCAAAGGCTGGGTTTTTGTTTGTTTGCTTTGGATCAGTGCACTTCTTATGTGATCTAAAATAGTCACTTCAAAACTTTAGTGTATATACTTTCAGCCATCACTTATTGCTGAAGAAGTGAATTATAAATAGGACAGGAAAAGGGTGTGTTTAGCATTTGGATAGGTTGTCAATGTTTAGCATTTGGATAGGTTGTTAATGTTGTCACTAGTATTAGTAACTCATCTTTAAGGAGGGTGGTTCTACAACCATCATCCAAAATATACTTGGAAACAAGAATTAGAATCTGCCAAGCCCCATTTACATGAAAAGCACAGACACCCAAAGAAGTCAGATGAATGTCCCATAGGGGAAACTTAGCCAGCAGTCCAGGAAAATCACTGGATATCAATAGGTAAATGTGTTATTACTCTTTGTGTTTATGCCTCTTTGAGCTTTCTTTCTCTCATCTAAGCATTCAGTGCTTCTTGAATCACAAGTTATCACAAAATCATACTTTTAAAAAATCTTTTCTAAAGCTATATCAGAAGCTTTTCAGTTGCAGCTCTCATCTTAGCATTCAGTGCTTCTTGAATCACAATTAAGTTATCACAAAATCATACTTTTAAAAAATCTTTTCTAAAGCTATATCAGAAGCTTTTCAGTTGCAGTTTGCTTCCATTGAATCCAGATTGTTCGGGGTGTTTTTTAGTGGAAAAAACTCAACATTTTAAACTAGTACATTGATGATTTCACTCAAATTAGAACATAGGAAATTCTGGAATTAAAAAAATACAGCTAACCAGAAAAACTGTAGAAGAGAAACAAGATTGTCCTTTATCTTACTCCAATTTATCCTGTTGAAGTCAAGGAAATCTGAGCAGTGTAATGAAATGATGAATCAGACCTAGTGCCTTTCTCCATTGCAAATTTAATGTTATGGAAAATGATATTAAAGTATAATATCCATACTTTAGGGCTTACCAGAAAAATGACTCATGATAAACAGAGTGCATTTTTTGAAATGGCATTAAAAAAATAAATTTAACTTCTCTCTCAGACTCCTTCAATATTTCAGGGTATAATTTAAGAACACATCCTTCATTGCTTTCAATAATTCTTCCTTGGGAGTGGGAATTCAGAACTTTAATGGTAACTTTCACATTCATGCATAAAGTTATAAAGGAAACTTGAAGCAAAAATGAACATTTCCGAATAGAGAAGTAAGGTAGCACAAGGAAAGGCATATTTCTCTTTCTCAAATTGCCTTTGAGTAAGGCAATTTAAATGACATGAAGGATATTTTAGCTTTTAGAAACCGAATTAAATTTACAGATTATTAACTGTGTCTATCTTTCTTTGTTATAAATGTCCATTTACCTTCATATCAAAAACATTTTTATTGGCTTAAACCTGTGCAAGTTCTTTCAGATAATTTACCAAATAAAAGAAATAAATTAATATTAGACTGTACAAAGAATGCAACAGGGATGACTGATTGTCAGATGTCAGCTTGCCTTGGACAAGCCAAGTGGCAATGAGGAGAAATCCACTTTTCCCAAAAAAACACCGAAACCTCCACAAAACCAAACCAAAACAAAACCCCAAGCCCTATTTGTCTGAAAGTTGCACAGTTAAGCTACTCTTCCTGAGTGTTTGAAGATGACATGTTCTGTTTTATGGTGAGATATACACTTTTATGATACTCACCTAAATGAAGTAATAAAAACTTCTGCTTTCCCAAACTACAGTATTAAGTATCTTATTTTGTACTTGCAGCCCTGAGAATATGGATCTCCAAGATTTAGAGAGTTTAGTGCTTTTATGAAGCCTCTGTCAGGATTTAAAAGGGAAAGGCTTAGACAAAACTATTCGAGGCACCTCAACAGAAAAAAATACACTGAAATCAATACACATTAAAATAATGTCAGCCAAACAGTAGCAGCAATTTTCTTTCTACCATCACTAATATCAGAAATATTTTAAGCTTGATTTTTTCTTTCCTTTTTTTTTTTTTTTTTAAATGCCACGTTTATTAACTTTGAAAATGAAAAGCTCTGTATAGTCACAGATCAATTGGTACATTCAGGTAAAGTGCTGGAGCAGTGGGAATGAAAATCAATCAGTGCAAAAAGTTGCAGAGGTCACTCCATCACTCCACTACCAAAAGCCACTGTCCCATGTAATGTGCTGAAGAAGCATCTTCAGCTGAAGAGAATTTCTCATAAGGTCACATCCCTTCCTACAGCAGTAATGTGGGAAAACTCAACAATGACAGCACAAACCACACCGAGGCGTGAGCCGATAGAAGCATCACGGCAGGTTACCTCTTCTGTTTGTCCTTCCCTCCTGACCGTCACCCTGGGAATTCTCAAGAACAGAGGCTGAATGGTGCACTGAGTCTTGGCATTGGGTCTGTTTCCCCAAATAAACTCCACAGATTTTATAAAAGGAGCACACAGCAAGAAAAGAAATTTCCATGACAACATATTGCAGCAACTAAACTCATACTTGGAACCACGTCTTGGTTTAGTTCTTTAAATCAAAAAGTGTCTCTAGACTATACTGGTCTAACGACAATCATTATTGGCCCAAGACACATTGTTAGAACCACATGAATTGAACACAGGGAGCTATCCCCAAGTGCAATGACTTCAGTACTCCGCAGTTACTCTTCACGTTGATGTTTAAAGCATCATCCTTTTCGCTGGAGATCCAGCGCTGGCTGCTCCAGCAAGCCATGCCACCCGCAGCGCAGCTCTCAGTTCTGTCGTGCTAGCAAGTATCTGACTGAACCAACAGAGCTCCTGTTTCTGTTTTCCTCAATCCATACACAATTCTTCTTTTTATTTCTGTAAGCATCCCACATCTTTCTATAAAGAAAGAACACATCGCTCCTGGAGTCAGGTGTAAGGTAATAAAGCATAACTCACTGCTTTACAGTATTACATGCTTTCCTTTTGTGATTCTCTCTCTCGCCAACGCAGTGCCGGTTCAGTACCACAAAAGGAAAGATGTAAGGAGCAAGTGTTGTCACAGATCGCATAGCGAGAGCCGGATGATTGCTTCGATTCTGTGGGACAGCACTGGAACAGCAGCGCTGATACTGCACACTCTCAGAGAAAGACCTGGCTGGCTGGTATTAAATGGATTGCCTAATTGCAAAAAGTGCTGAAACAACATTTTTTAACATTCAAAGCTGCATTTTAGGAGTTATAGAAAGCCTGTAGTGTTGCTTTATGCAAACTTACCATCCTCAGGGGTCATTATCTGATTTGAATTGCAGAGTGAATTTTGAGTCATTATAAAACTGCATAATACAGCTTTGACAATTTATGTTTTATGTCAGCACTATAAGTAACTTGAGATGAAATGGAAGAGACCATGGTAGTACATTCCATTCCTTCAGGAACATAAGAAATGCAATCAAAAAGGTTTGGTTTCATTTTGTTCCCTATTTTAGGTTTACTATGTCTGCAAACCTGTCCATTAATACTTGAAAAGAAGCTGCTGTCACCTAGTTTCTACTATTCAAATCTTCTGAAACCAGTCCTTACTCCAAGTCCTGCCGTAGACTTTTTGCAGAATTTATGGTTTGGGTTTTTTTTTATTTTTGAAGGACCCTAAATAGTGAGGAAAAACTTTTCTAAGTGGTAAGAACTCCCTATATCATGCAAAAATGTCACACAGCACTCAGACACTGAAACATACTGAAAACCATGGCTAATAGATTCACTTATTTGATTGCAGATACTAATCGGGACACATATATCTTTGAAATCTGCCTAAATGGTTTGATTACTGTATGAAAAGTAGGCTGTAAATTTAAGTGCTTTGTACATTTCCTATATGAAAAAGCTCTTTTCAGTTACTTAATTCATACACTGATCAAACAATTATTTTATTTCAGTATAAAAATCACAGAGGTACTAATCAAAAGTATTTAGTTAATAATAAAAGAGAAGACAAAAGCCAATGGAGTGATAACATGGTTAAAGAGTTCTGTGAAAACTGTGATACTATTTTAAAAGAAGTCAAATGTTTGATGTATTTTTTAAAAAACACCTTTCTTGATTTCAGTCAATATTAATCTCTAATTGATGAAATAAATGCTACTGTGGTTTCTCTTTGAAATGAATGGACACAAAAATGTTCAAAAGGAATCCTTTATAGACATCACATGCAGCCACATCAGAAACCTTAAAAAACCTGAAGAAGTTAAACTACATCAGAGTAAGAACATTAATACTGGCCTGAAGTAGAGGCACTGATCTGTTGAAACTGAATGTAGACCAAATATCAAAAGAAAATAATGACAAAATTATTCCCTTTTTGAAACATACAATCAATTAATAAAATGAGAATATTCTCTGAAAAATCATTTGGAAATCCTTTTTAATTATAACTTTTTAAAAAATGTAAATTCTCTAAACACTAGAATTCTGCTATAGGAATATCACTAGGCCTGTTAAAACATACAAAATAAGTCCTTATTCTAGACGGTAGCAACAATCTACACAAACAGAACCTGAGATACAATAAAGATTTCTGTTTTCTGAAGTGGTGTGGATTGTAAGATGCTCAGTACGAGCCAGGCTGTGTAACTATAATTTTTCCAAATTCTGAAAACTAAAAGGTTTCTCTACTTACGCTTATTCACCACTCAGCCTCTGAAAACGAATCCTCAGAGTTTTACTAACATTCACTAACAGACTTGGTCAAGGAGTTGTGAAATCCCATTTCACAGTAGTCAGGTCTTTCTGAATTCATGCGCCAAAAAGCCAAGCTTTAAAATGTTATCAGCCCCTTTGAGAGCCGTCCGCAGAGACTGCTTCAGAGAGTCAGGGTAGCAGAGCACTGCAAGCCTCTATAAAGATGGGTGTCTACATTCCAGTGATACATTTAGGGGGGCAAAATTATAGGATGTAGTTTGCTAACATAACTCTGCATAAATGAGGTACTGAGTTGAGAGCAGTATAATATTTTGAAGGTACGACGCAGTACAGAATACAATTTCATCCATTTTTAGTCACCACTAATCTGAATCAGGTTATACCAATTAGGTAACACTTCATCAGCAGGA
>NW_010121209.1:86708-113380 GCF_000699245.1 Pterocles gutturalis
TTTTCTATCACTTGAAAAAAAAACCAAGCCCCAAACTTAACCTCCATCTCTTAGTTCCTGATTTTTTACCTCATCCCACACAAAACCTTGGGCCTCATTTGCCATTTATGCCATGACCACTATTTAATTAAAGGGCATGATGTTAGCAGAGTACTCAGGGTAATTGTCCTATAACGTCCTCCTACTTGTCCTACGCCTTCTGTTTTTATAATATTACGAACTATTCAGTACTGTAATTTTGTAATTGCTTTGCCTCAATGCCACCTCTTTCACAAAGACGCAAAGAGGGACCATTAAATAAAATTGAGTTGTACAGAAACTAGTTTTTTCTTTCTTCTTCTTGCTTTTCAGTTTACAAAGATATCAGGGAAAGTCTGGCAAACCTGGATAATTCCACAGATTCTGAAGGAATTTGAGGGTTAATTTTTTCAGCCCCTATTCCGAGATTACCCATTTTAGTTGTCCAGTTCTTAAGTGAATCTTCCTGCAGTTCGGGCACTTCTCTTCACCTGCCTCTGTTGGTGGACAGGCTGCTGCCCTCCCCAGCAAGCAAGTCCTTCTGAAACTTCCCGTTTCAGCTTCTTCAGAGACAACCTCTTTCTCTTCTCCTGAAACCAATACACCTCACGCTTTCAGAAAGTTTTCATTGTACTCTGCAAGTACTATCCTACACAGACAGGAAAAAGGAGGACAACAATATCAGGCAGTTTTCGACGAGGCATTTCAGTTTTTCAGAGTGGGAAATAATTTATGGAAAACAGTTTTCATTTTCTTCATTGTTCCATATACAGAAGAGGGATATACACTAAGGCTCTGCAGAAATGTGTGAATTCTTTCATTGAATCATATCCTTTAAAATACAGGCACCAACACCCACCCAAACCACCACCACAACAAAAACTTGTAATATTATCAAATTATGAATTAGATATGAATTATGATTAGAGCTGTCATTCAGCTGTTTCCAAGAGACATGCTGGTGAAGTCTCAGAGAAAGTTTCCTCAATAATGCACAAGTGTGATTTGGAGTCCCACGGTCTCCACTATTTATTAGAAGCTGATTTAGACCCACAGTAAAACTGTTCAGTCTAGATGGGCCAGAGGACACTTTGATTACATATCCAGAGTAAACTCATGAAGGTCTATTAGGCTGAATACTTGTTAACAGCAAAATCCTTTACGCTAATCGTAGACTTTATGCCTTCTTGAGGATAATGATTCAATCCAAACCACTTTTTTTTTTTTTTTTTTTTTAAATATGGTTAACAAGTCGATTGAATGGAATACCAAATATTCTCCAGTGAAGCAACTGGTTTCCGTGGATACAGCTAAGATTACACTTCAGAATATTTTTTCCTGCAATTCAAAGCTTAGAGGAGCTCAATTTGCCTTATTAAGGAAAAAAATAATTCCTTAGCAGTCTGTCCAATATGCAGACAAATGAAAGCAAAAGTACCATTCTAAAGCAAGGATATTATGAGGACTGCTGCCCTTTTAGTTACAGATCATTAAAAAAAGGTTACACACTTACAGCAATATCTGTAATAGAAACTTTTAATTTGAACATTGGGAGGATATGTGCAATTCTAATAATTATTTTGAAACTATAATATGGGTTTAAATGTTTTCCTGCAAACATTTAAAATATTTCTATCAATACCTTGCCAAAATCCAGAATAATACCCTACATGGTCGATCCACTTTTCTTGATACGGGTAGAGTATAACATACCAGAGCAGAAAAATTTTATTTGTGAGATTTTTAATTTAAAATAGGCTTTTAAAAAATTAGCTGGCAATGAATGATTTTTGGTTTTATACTGAATACAAAACAACTAGGTGACCCAGTCAAAACTTTTGTCCTTACTGTACAGTTCACAGACTCCCACGTGTTTCTGCATCATACAACAAAAATATTTCTTCAGCTACAAAAATTACTCTGATCTTTAAATGACTCAGTTATTGCAGCTTCAGTCACTAAGATGCCTCCTTCATTAAATGGCTTGCAGGAACATCTGTTTTTTTTTAAAAATGTTAAACTGTAGGACTTGTCCCTATAAAGTGTACGTATGTATTCTGGTCACATCTTAGGCAATTTCCTGTAGATTCCTGAATTCAGACAACAGATTCCAGAATTTTACGTAGGTCACCAAAAAAAACCCAAACCTTTTTTTTTTTTAATAGCTCCTAGTGAGTTAGTGGAAAACTAAACTTAACGACAATATGAAGAAATTTCTATTCAAAAGATATAATGCAAACACTGAAGTTAGAAACTTCTGGCTTCTCAGAAGTTTACATCCTATTGCTATGGTTCTTATCATTGCTCTATTCTAATGATATTGATTTACATTGAACACTCACTATTTTGCTCATGTTTAAAGAACAAACATCACTTTTCTGCCCAACTTACATAGCTCAAGAAGTCTGCAATGTTGAAGTATTTTTATGATTTTATCTACTGAAGTGTATTTCCCGAGTTTGCCGCTTTTTCCCTAGTTGAATCACTCCAAAGACACTCCCAAACTTTTGTCCAATTTACTGTCTCTGGTTCAGCTATGAGGTTTAGAATACTTTTATGTATTTTTTGCCACTTCTGTCTTTAATCTTGATCCCAGTTGGTTTTTTATAGTTAGCTGGAGGCTTAGGGTTTTTGGGTTGCTTGGCTTTGTTTTAAACTTCAAATAGAACTTTCTGTTATACTTCCTGCACTGAACTCTGACAAATGGAAAGGAATGTATCGGGCAAACACAAGGCAAGGCTGCATTAATCTGCAAAACCTACTGCAGATAAGTAAGCTGCTGCATAATTAATATTCTGCCAGGACAAAGCCAAAGTGTATGAACTTAAAAAATAAATAAATAGATAAATAAATAAATAGAAACTTGGGGACTTCTATCTATAGGTCTTGGGAATTGTTTAGTTCATAGAGTTTCATATATCTACAAACTACATTTTTTTAAAAAAACAACAAAAGCTTCCATGTACACATATTGGTGAATACTTAGCAGAAGCTACTTGTATTTTAAGAAAAGTTTTGTTTGTTTTTTTCTTTTTTTTTTTTTAATGGACTACATAACTTTATATAGTTTTACTTGCTTACCCCATGAAAATATATATGTATTTATACTTACCATACATCTCTTTCTGGGACAAAAAACAGTCATGAAACAGATGTTCTTTATAATTAAACACCGAATGACAAATTTAATACACCTAAATTGTAACATTTTATAATACTTTACAGTTTTTTAATCCAGAGTAATTAAAAAAATCCTTTGCTTTCCAATTAGACTTATCAGAATTAAGATAGTTCTTCACTTACCATTTCTCTACCTGTAATCAGTCATTCTATACTCAGAGATCTGAGAATTATTTATTTCATTGCTGTTGGTAAAAGTGAAAGATAAACATAGATTATTAATGTAAACATTAATTTGTTGCATTTAATTTGAATTTGTACATTGGTGTCTTATTAATCATATTGCAAATTAAATGCATCAAGGCTTACAAATTATGCTGAATAAAACAGTAGTACTACATAAATCTTAGTATTACCATTTAATTGGTAATTAAAATACACAGCATATATGATAGATAATATATATGATGTATTATGGTATATGATATAAAATATTTTATATATTAAAAAATCTCAAAACATTTATTTTAGCATAGCATTTTTTTTTTGCTTCAACAGAGTTGAAATTACTTGTTCCACATTTTGACTGTACAGTATTATAGAAATTACATTTATCTATTTGTCTCCTAAAAGAAGAAATATTTTTATTTTAAAGGATATAAATGCTTCTTTCCAGAATTAGATTTCTTCAAAATGGCCAAGTTCACGCAGAAAGTTGTCAACTTTCCAAAGTTAAATTTGTCACAAATAGCACTTCCATCAAGAATGCTGTGACTACTTCAGGCTATGAAGATTTTGGTACAACTTGTTGCAAGAAATATACTTAATTTATACATACAGGGAAAATAATTTTCCTTGTCTTAATTGAGCATAATAAGGACACAGACTGGTGAAATAACCTATTAAATTCAAACAAATATTTGAGGACTTTTTGCCTCCTGGTATTTTTCATCTCAAATATACAGCTTTATCACCATCACTGGGAAATTGCATTCAGTCTGCCTTCTGAAAACAGAAAGTTTGCTACTTTCTTTTACCCACCAGCTCCAACAGTCTGAAAATTGCTAACAAATCTTAAGTCATTGGAAGAATTAAAGTATTCTTTTTTTCCCCTGACCTCACACAACCTAAATTGCTCTTCATGCCCACTATGAATAGGTTTTTGCCCATCTCTTAATCATTAATATTTCCTATGGCCCTTCTGTTTTGATTCAGCTTTGTCTATACCCTACAGAACGCCTATTTGCAGCACCTCGTATAGTCTTTATATACCAGTGTGCCTGATAGGGGCACCGAGTGGGTACAACCAGATATTGGCTGGTGGTGTTTCTCAGTACGAAAGTATTAATCTGAGTTGTCCCCATCCCCTATACACCACTTGTCGTGAAATTTGTAGGAACTTAATTATCTTTGGGACTTCTGTCCCTTTGTCAAACCTGGTTGAAATTGGCCAAGAGATTCAACATTTACCGAAGGGAGCAAGGGAGACCAGACAGAGAGCGCTATCACACAAATACTTCTTCCTTCAGACAAAAGACAAAAATAACTGTGTAACAAATGGTTTGAAGGAAACTGTCTCATGAACGTACCAATTAAATCACAGGCAAGTGATTTGTTTTGCATGTATTATCATAAATACACCGCTTTACCCTTTGCAAAATCTCATTTAACTGCATTCATTTTAAAAGAATAATTTCAGTCTGAGTTTTGTTTTTGTGGAGCATTGAGGGGGAAATATTCTCTTATCTTCAAATGTTATTAACTAGAAATAAGTGTAACCTATGCTTTGAGGTCCTTATTGCAATTTAGATAGAAAATTAGATAAACAATACCAAAAAGAAAGAGAGAACTTTGTAGTAGAGATTTTTCTGCAGGTGCCCCAGGTGACTACAGTAGACTTCCTTCTGTGTTCGGATGATTAAAAACTACAATATCCTTCAAGCCATTTTTAGCAATCTATTTATAATTGTAGTATCAAGTAATATAACTTTTTAAAAATTAACTTAAGAGATTTACATAGCATTGTGCTTCCTATGGGAAGGTAAGTTGTGTCCTCATTTGCAATAGTTATTCTGTTTTTTTCAAGGCTGGAAATTTGCAACAGAGTAAACCAAATGCTTCCTTCACATAAGAATTTCAGCCTTTGAGAGTTCCAGTAGCTTCCACTACAGATACACATCACTTTAGCCAACAAAAATATACGTTTCTTCTCTGTCACAAATCCATCCTTCAGGACATTGCTGAAAATGAAATTCTTTATGCTGTGAAGTTACATTAAAAAAACCCTTAAGGTTAGATGTTCAAAAGGGACAAAAAATGACAAAAGAATATTATCTCTTTTCTTGTACCCAGATGTTGCAAGCAACTACACTCAAAGTTTTACAGGTAGAAGGAGCTCTAACGATTTACTCACATGGGACCCATGAGAAAGTTTGTGATTTAGCCACTCATGGTTTTTGTGGTAGCTTGCATGTTGTGAGATGGGAAACTGTACACAGCTTGAACAAATACTTTGTTGAGGCATAAATTACCTCCAAAATTAGAGGCATGCAGTATACTAAGTTTAGTTCAAAAGCAACTGCAGAATCACGCACTTAGAAGGGTCGATTTAAATGATTTGTCTTCCACTGAGGAAATATTGCAGAGAAGAACCCAGAAATGAGTAAAGAATACAATAAAGAATTTGGGCATCCCCATGCCAAAAAGAGACAGGGAAAGGGAAAAACATAAATGCAAATTCATTCACTTTTCCCTAATTTGTAACTGTATTATTCAATCGTGCATCAATTTTGTCAACCGAAATGTATACTGTATGAGGTCTACAGGAGCCACTATCAGGTAATTTCCCAATTTTTTCACTCACTTATTTGCACTGGCATCAGATTTTGGGGTGTTCTGAGAGCGTATAATGCTGGTGAAATGCTATTTTCACAATCTACATAATTTATTTTTGTTAAATGAATACTCCAGCACATAGTGTGCTGTAGGCAACTCATTGTTCACCTTTGATAATTAGCTTTTGTTTAACAACATTTTTGTGTGTTTTTCTTCAAGTTGTATCTGGGCAGAAGACCTTGGTGGGATATGAGGGGACGACCCTGTAGAATGCCCTCGCTTAACCAGAGCCCCAAAGTCAGGATGTTAATTGGCTACAGAGAGTAATGTATACAGATAAATGGAAACAGTTTCCTCTGTTAACTGAAACACTTATGTGGTAATTAAACTCAATTTAAGAGAATAAGCATCAACAGTTTTAGTAAAATAAGATGTCTGCAAAAGACCAAGCACATTAAGAAATACCTAAAGGTCAGTTTATGTAAGAATAATATGCTATCTTCACCAGGTTGTCACTAGACAACTCAGAATACATTTTTCTTTTCCAAAACAAAACTTTTGGGAGATTTAATAATCAGGTCTTGGTAAAGATGAAAAACAACCAGACTAAACTAACAATAGAAAATGTGCATCTTTTCAGAAATCCAAGATTTCTGGAAACTTACGGAGAAACTGAAATATAAAAACCCAGAAAATCAAAGGTAATCAGAAAAACAGGCTGCTTTACTTCATGGAAGTACATCTTTCACTCCAGTATTTCCTGTTTGAGAGCACTGAGTTCATCTTCCTATTTTTAAGCTTTCCTAGCAAATTCCAGATTCAAAGCTAAGGAACTCATTAAAACACAGAAAATGCTGTCCTTATCTCATGGATCTCAGTCATTCAGCACCACCATTATCTACTGCAGGTTGACCCACTGGATCTCAGTTTGTCTGCAACACACCTGTCTTTAATAAAAAAATGTAAAAAGAACAAAATAATAAGCAAATATTTAAAAATTTTAATTTTTTTGGAACTTATGTGACTGCTGATTAGAAATTTCAACTCAAGGTATGGACAAACTAGGGGTTTTCTTTGTAAGATATTACCAATGGATAAATCAACACACATTTTTCAGCTAGAAATTAATATCAAGAAGGTTCCATTAGCAGGACACATGTTTTGTAGTAAGATCATTCCATTCAGCAGAAATCAGTATTCCAGACTAAAACTGGAAGACCTAAAAGTATATTTCACTTAAACTATACAAATAGTATCAAAATACATCTTTTTGTCAGTAGGGTAATCTACATTAATAAAAGCCTTAAGTCAGGTTGTATTTCAAAATGATATCAAAATAACACAGATAAATTTTATCTAGCTTATGTTGTACCCTATACACGCCATAGCCTGAAGCACATCTGACTGCTATTTAGTTATGAAAAATTTAGCTACTTGATTTGGCATAAAAGCTTATAACCTATGTTTTATCAAATAATTTTAATCTAATACAGCCTGTTACGTAGATGCTATATTTAAATATTTTTAAAGTAATTTTTAACCCTTTTTTAAAAAAAAACATGGTTTGACTAACTGCTGAAAGACTAAGAGAAAAATAGTCATTAATGACACTGTTCAAAATGTCTTCAGACTACAAACATATGGAATGTTATAAAATAAACCAGAACTTACTCACTTAACATATAAGTGAAAAGCTTATCTAAATGTCAGAGAAACTGTTGCAGATGTCAAACCAACTTCTGATTAGCTTGAGAAAGCTTCACAGGAGGATCCTTGACATTCTTTTTTTGTTTGACCTTTGAAATCATTTGGCCTCCTTTTTTTTCCTCATTCTTCACTTCCTCTTCATCCTTCTTTTTTGAGGGAAACAATGAAACACAAGAAACATCTTCCCTGAGGACAGCAGATGAAGACTTGAAACAACTTGGATTTCACTCGAGTCAAACTCCAGAAGAGGATTATAGACTTGGTCAAGAGGGAAATGTTGTAGAAAACTATCAAGCCTGTCCATGTAGCACATTAAAAGACACTTTCTCTCCACTTGACTCTGCTAATCCTTCCAGCCATTGTTGGTTTTATGCATAATATTCACACCATGACAGACTTTAAATTGAAATGCTAATATGAATTTGAGAAATCAATATAAACTTTTAATATCAAAACAGTTTTCTACAAAACATCAAAGGGTTTCTGTCAGATATTGTGGCAACCGCAATTTCCCTACCAGATTGTAAGCAAATGTGATTGAAAGCACTTGGATGTTAAATTGTACCATCCTATCCTTTAGACAACTGTGAAAACTACTTTCTCACCTAACAGCACAGCACCTGAAAATAATAGTACTGAAGCTAATCTGAATTTTATTCTTAATTTGTCCAAATACTTTACTATGTTTGAAGGAAAAGAAGAAGAAAAAAAATCTTCCATGGAACTAATATTTTTCATTCAGTTTACTCCAGTATTCTCAAGTTACAATACACGTAAATTTAAACCTCTTTTTTTTTCTACTTAAAAGGGCAAATGTTCCATAATGGCATATTTTATGTATTTTGAAAGCAAGAAAATAAAAATTCCAAATAGTGGTGGCCACCTTCCATTTATTACTAGTAAATCTTCAAAAAGAAAAACATGAGAATTTTCAAAATAGATGCACATATCTGTAAGGCCAGCAAGTAAGGACAGTTTTCATAAGGTTACTTTCTATCTACAATCCTTGCTGTGTGACATGCTTCACAGCTGCACAGTTGCAGCAGAGTCTTACCCATTAAAAATTCAAAAATCAGAAAAGATGATGTTTCATAATCCTGACACATTAACTCCTGTTTCCAGTTTACTGATATAATTCATTTTATTTCCAACTAAAGTAAATGCTCACAAAATCAAATGTCTCAGTGGACGACACAGAATAATTGAAACATACATCCTCAATTTAATAGAGTTGTAAATGCTTTCATGCCAGGTAGTGGAAGGTCAACTTCTTTAACACTTCCCTACATGCACAATAGTAATAAATAGCATTCTAGCTAAATCAGTTAAATCTAGCTAGTCTGAATTCCTAGGAACTCTTGTATCTGATTTTAGAAACTGTCATTGTCTAATACTGAAATTTTATGAAGTACCAAAGCATTATTTTTAATCATTGTGCCAGATACATTTTAGAGGCGTTCCTTGTCATATTATAAATCTCTAAATTTTTGTTCTTACCAACGAATTTTTCATGAGTGTGCCTGAGTGTTAAGTGACAGAGCTATCAGCAAAACTACTAAATGATACAAAAAAAAAAATTGTCCTGCATTTAAAAAGTTGTACAACCTATGCCATAGGATAACCAGTCTAATGCATGAATTGCATTCAGTAAGTTGAACTGGTTTGCATTACAGCTGCATGCTTCTGTATGCCCATCTGTTGTAGACTTTCCATGAAAAAACTATGTATGATTTTTTAAAGTATACTAATTATTCAAAGGTGTTTAACACAAACCAGTGTGGTACTTAGGGCATGAAACATAAAAATAACTTTTGAAATGTCACATTACATATTTAGACAGTAAGAGCATATCAGACAAAATAGAACTGTAAATTAGTTAGATATTATAACTGCAGGAACATATTTATACCTTATAATTTAAAAGTAAATGACAACTTTAAACAACTGTACAGTTTTATCTGTGATGTTTTAAGAACATTACTGGTTTATGTACAGTCTGGCCACATTCTTGATTTCATCAGAGTATCTGAATTTTTAACAATCAGGCACGTGGCACAGATTTTTATATTGGATAGCTGCAGAGCATATAAATTGTGATTGTTAATATTTGGAGGGACTGATGTTAAAAAACATTTGGCAGATTGCTTTCATTGCATTAGTAGGAAAGAAATAAAAAACGAAGTGGAAAGGACATAAAGATGCCTGAAAATAAGGGAAGGGAGCACAAAAAGGAGTGGAATAGTAAATGAGACACTTCATCTTCATACACAGCTAGTAAATGAAAAAAAAAAAAAGAGACAAATCAATGAGGAAAAAAAACCACTTATCTGGGTCAAGCAGATCTAAAAGACAACCATTATAGGGATAGAGATTATATATGTAAAAGAGGTTTTTTCTATAACTCAAGGAAGTTTAAAAGCTAGCAGAATGGAAGCATTTCAGAAAGATGTGTTTGGGACTATTGTCAGCAGTGTGATTAAGAGCTTCATGTCCATACAGTAGCCAGCATGTTTTACATAATAGGGTTCAGCATCTACTCCCACTGTAGTTAAAGTCAGTCTTCCATAAATGCATTCAAATTGCTATCTGAGTTATCCACGTATTTTCTTAAGCTATTTAGCAAGTGTACTTCTGATGCACAAAAGCTCAGTACAAAAGGGAAAGTTTTAGACTTACTAGCGTTGGATGAACAGGCAAGAGCAAGACATTCAAACCTATGGAAAATTTCTTAATTTGAATGACATAAAAAACTTCCAAACACTTGTGGGCTTAGTCTATGCTTCGGTTCTCTTATGATTAATACTATAATCACAAGTATAGGCTGTAATGTAACAAGTTGTAACGATTTTACCTTTACTTTATAAAAACTATACCCACTCGGCAATCACTGAGGGTTCAACACTTCCGAATAAATGGCTTAGCCTTATTCAGTATCTGTTTGTAAGGAAAGGGGCAATCCATAAAGAAATATGAATGCACTTATGATATTTAAGGACAAGGTATAACATTTAGATAAAACATTAGATATGCAGTAAATAGATCTTTCTGTCTGTTGATTAAGGAACAACCATGCCTGCAAATATGGTGGGGGTCTTCATGGAAAAAGCTTAAATGAATCAAGAATGGGGCACTCAGCTTCTAAAGGGAATGCCAAAAGTAACACTAGTGGTCAGATGCTTTAAAGTATGTAGACATAAAGAATTTTAGTTTATTTCTCAAAGAAGTATAAAGAAAGTAACATAATGAGATAATAAAAAATAGCAGAGATGAATACATGAGTAAGGTGGAAATTTGTTTTAAAAGATATTGCAGTTTAGCTGTTTGTGTAATTGGCTATATGTGGAACGTAGTTTTTGTCTAAAACTTGTGCTCCCTTGATATACAGCCAGATGATATTTAAACAGTGAACTTCTGAAAACCATGCCTTGTTAAATTGTGAGTTAAAAAAAAAATGAGACAAAATACTGTTAAGACAAGAGATCAGGGGATGGCACTCTGGCCTTACGATGGAGGAAGTCAGCACTGTACTAAAAAGAAATGAAAGAAGAAAAGACAGAATTTTCCTTAGAAGACTCTCACCATTTTAGAAAAGAAAGTTGAAATGATCATTGTGCATAGCATTAAGAGGTCCAGCTGGGAAAAGAGATCCCATTTAGCAAAAGCAGAGAGGCTGAAGAAAAAAGGAAGAGGAGATTGGGTGTGAAATCCAGCCTCCTTTGAAGTCAATGGGAATTTTGCCATCGATTTCCCTGGGTCAGGATTTCACACAAGGTGGATGCAGACTGTGCTTTGTGATATCCATACTGAATTGAGGTTTCTGATTTCAACAGCTGTATTAAAGTCACCCTCACATAAAACTAATGTAGCAGAGTACAGAATAAACTCCATCATTTTTTTTTAATGAGAGAAAAAGAAGATTATAGTTAAAACCTTACTGTTAATATAATTAAACATGGACAGAAGGAAGGAATACATATTTCAGCATTTACCTCCTATTTAGATTTTGTTTTTTCTCTTTTAGTTTCCCTCCCTGAATGCTCTTATGCCTCCCTGCTTCACTCCTTACACTCCAATGCTTAACTGCAAATTCCAGTGGGGAAAGTAAGCTGATAAAAGCATACTCATATTTTTGTACAATCTAGCCCCTTAAGCTACACTAGTTTTGGGTAAACTTTGTTATACACAGTTTTAGATATATATATATATATTATATACATTTTTCAGTAAGAAAAAACTAGACTCGGATGCTTCTTTTGTAATTAATAAAACAAATTCAGATGTACAAGTGACAAAATGTCAACTTTGAGTGAGGTGGCATTTGATCTAAACAAAGAGCATTCAAACGCTATTTTCTACTATTGTGGACAAGCAGTAGTAAAAGTTGGTTATTAATAATGCCATAAACAATACCTTTTGCAAAAGGGAAAAACAGAACCTTAAAGGGGTATGTCTCATGAAGAGTGTTCAAAAGTTACAATAAGCTCTGTGTTTTTAGATAGGTTGTCTTTACTGGTGAGAAAATACATTTTCCTTGGCCAAAATTGCACATATTATGACAGCCAATAACTTTCATGGAAACCATAACAAATTAAAACTGAGAACCAAAGAAAGAAAAATAAAATTTTATAGGCTATACAAAAGTTTGACTTCTTTCTAATTAAAATTACTTCTGGAACTTAATGCTAAAAATGTGTGTTCATTCCACACACGTATTTAATGGAATCAGTGGTGCTATTTAATCAGATGCTGGAGATTTAAGTTGGAAATAATGAATATCAGGTTGGGAGTGTATTCAAATATTCTTTACCTGCTTCTTTCCTACAGTTTGTTAAATGTATTTTTAATGCAAATATATCAGTGTGCTTTCTTCTCTCTGCTGTCCTTGATGAAGACAAACCCACAAGGGTGAAATGCTGGCCTCTCCTGTTTCTTCCCTGCTGTGTCGAGAGAACAATTCAGTTGCAACTATAATAATACGAACGATGCCTACCTAAAGCTGGCAGACCTGTGTCTAACATAATTTGGTTTTAATTTTAAAATGTTCTTGCTTACAGAATGTATCAGTTCAGAAAACTACTGTTGTACATACAGCTGAAAAAATACGAGTTGAATATTTATGAGGCTCTATAGAAATATTCCTTCTAAACAACTTCTTGTCTGCAGAGGAAGACTGGATTCCTTTGTCAAAGGCAGCATCCTTTTGCTTTTAATGTCAACAGTGTCAAATATCTTACTGAGTAAAGGGACAACTACTAATTAACTATAAGGATCAGGCTGAGCAGTCTCTTTCTGTCATGTAAACATTTCCTTTTAGAAATTGAAGTGATAAAAAGATTTATCCAAAAGCAAACTAGTTACTGAACTTTAAGTGAAAGGTGACAAAAATAGGTCTAAAGTTTCATTTTTGCCTTCTGAATGCGTTCAGTTAAAGAGTATTGTTATTCATTACTAAAATATAAAGATGAATTATAGTTAGAAAACAAAACACATGGAAAATTCAATGACCAGATTTCCAAGCTATTGCAAACTCTTACCTGATCACATAACTGTAGAGTTACAGTTACCCATATATCTCTATATCTATCTATATATCTCTGGCCCCTGAAGACTCATATTCTCAGTTATCACTTAAAATCCAGATCCTGAGAGATATTAACTTGCTGTAACTTATGACTATGGAAGATTACATCTAATTGAAAATAAAGGGAAATCAGGCTAGTTTTGAACTTAAGGGACTGAAAAATTTGACAAAGTTTCCCTTGTTTTAGATTAATCTATATGATTTTGCCTTGCTGAACATGCAATATATCTCTTTGAACACCAAATGTATTAACTGTAAAGAAAAAGCCACATGACGGTGTATAAATGAACTGTTATACACAGTGAAATAAAATGAATTACCAACACAATGTCCTGGAACAATTAAACATTTTTTGTTTCTTTTAGTAGATGAGAATTTTACAGTATTAAATATAGTCCCTTTCTTCTGACAAAAAGAGAATTTTCTAAAGCTTATATTTTTCAAAGCTGTTTTTTTCAAGTGTCCTTGTGAAAAAGATGGGCCTCTTTAAATGTTTCCAGAGGAATTTGTCACTCATTCAGACTTTAACCATGTTCAGCTTAATGCTGCGAATTGTAACATTCCAATCCCTTCCAGAAATTAGAAAAACATTACATGTAATGGCAACTAAGGTAACTGTCACTTTCTACTACGTTACACTGAACTGTATATAGTCTGAAAGATTTTTCAGAGAGCCTTTTGAGACCAGAAAAGTACAACAGGTCATTGTTTTCAAGTCACCAAAGACATTTACAAACTGAAAGTTATTTTGCCTAGATCTATTAATTTTAAGGTTCTGTATGTTATTATGAATTAAATTAGTAAATTCTTTTTAAACACTTGTTTGCATCAATTCAGCAGAAAAACAGTAACTTTCAGTCATGTGCTTTGAGTTTTTCTCTCAAAACTTCTCTATTTAGAATACATTATCATATATACCAGGTTCTCAGCTTTTGTCCAGTGAGACAGCTTTGGTTTTGAAGGATAACTACACACACATTAAGAAAAGTGTAATTATGTATCAATACTAAGATCTACATCCAACCCTGATGGTCACCCTTGTCTTGTTCAAAGTAAAGGAGTCATAGTTCTTCATAGGCATCTTCTTGTGATGTTTCTCATATTACACGTTAGTCCTCTGTCTTGACTCTGTTTGCAGTCTTCGATTCTTTCTAAAGGCTGACAATAGACCTGGGCCGGAGAAGTAGGAATGGAAAGAAAAAGAAATGTTGGTGCTGTGTTCAGGATCTCTAATGAGCAATTGAGGTCCTCCTGTCTTAAGGGAATGGGCCTGTGCATACGTCTCCAAGCTTTCTTGGAGCTTTCTCCTCTTACTTTCACCAGAGCTGCAGGACTCAAGCTAAATTGTTGCTGGGAAATCAAGCTAAAATTTGTTGGCATTCTGGGTTCCAGAATTACTTTAAGCATCATTTTAAATACACAATAAAGTTTATTTATTGACTGAAAAACTGTTATTTACAAATATATTAGTGACAGCAACCATGGGGGGGGAGGTTGTTAAAGTTCCTGATGGTGTTGTCACATCAGCATTAAAGAAGAAATTTAGGCTACAAACAAGAAACTGGTTTATAACTCCCAGAAGGGTGAGATTCTGAAGCAGCCTTCTCATGGGGTTAAGGGGAGAGTGAGAGGAGGGAAACACAGCAAATCAAAGAAAACATTTATTTTAAAATGAAGTTTGATGAATTTAAAGAAGCAGCCTCAGCAGAGGAAAGCCTGTCTAAACCTGTATTCCCGATAAGATGAAAGGGATTGTTGAAATCACTTCCAGCCTACCGAGATGCTTTCCAGTGAGACTTTAAAGAGATGTGCACACTGCAGAAAGGGCACTTGATTGTTGGTAGGACTCTGCAGACGAGGTCGGGTTTGTCTACATACGAGTTAACAAGAAAACTTGTCAGTTTGGTTAAAAATGAAACAACCCCCAGGTTGTACTGCAAATTCAATGAAGAACACAAGAACGCTCTGTCTCCACGGTAAAGGCTCTAAGCATAAAGACTGGGAAGAATAATGAGCATCATGAAGGTAATCCCTGTACCAATTCATCAGGTGGTTGGCTTGCTTGCTTTATTTTATATCTTGTACTACTCTATCTCTAAGCCCTAAGCCTCTCTATAAACACTGCTCTTCTTAAAGAGCAAGGTGGGGATGATGTAGCATTTGTGCTTTAACAGCACTGCTGTGTTTTTAACTATTCCAGAGCCTTTTGTATAACATTGGACTGCTAATGCAGTCTGCTCACTCTGCCTCAAACACATCAAAAATGCATTTTCTAGTAAAACTAAATAAAAATGTCTTCTGTTATTGCAGTGAAAGACCATGGCAAATCCAACAAAACAAAACAAAACACACCAAACCAAACCTGTTAGGCTAACTTCTGAACAAATACAAAAAGACAATAATGGAGAAATTAATGTAATCACTAAATAATTAGATCTTCACTAGAAAAAAATGATGAAGAGTTCTCTCATTACAAAATACTGAAGTTAATTGCCACAAATTATCATTTGCCTTCATTTCAATGTAAGAGAAAAAAAAATCCTTAGAAAATAAATATATGGCTGGTGTTTTTCATGTAGAAGAAGAGCAGGTTAGGGGTTTCATAGCACAAAGAAAAAACGTTCACTGACTCCACACAAAACAGGACGGTGGTGCAGTACTGTCCTCTTCACCACGTATATGACACCAGCTCCTGGGGATCAAAGCAGATCTCAGACACCATGGGGTTCAACATCAGACGGGGCTGTTCGGCTTGCAAGGATAGCTGGTTTATGCAGCAGGTTACCATAGCAACTTGCCCCAATTTACATAGTGAATAACTGCGGAAGTTAATATGTTCATCCCAGTCGAAGATTTCAGCTTGTTAGTGTAAGACAGCCAGAACTCCTGTGTAGAAGTCAGAAGCTGAAATGCCCAGGCAGAGCCATTTAAATGACTCACGCCAACCTTCCTTACACAAGAGTTCTCTCTTTGCAGTTTATACCTTATGCATATTCCCTGCTCACAACAGTCAATTGCTAGCCTGAAACCTAGCTTGCACAAATGGAATAATGCTTTTTTATGTGAACTTAACTCGCACAATTAGACACAAACTTACCCAATATATCGCTCCCATGCTGTGTGCAAAAAAACAAACCAAAACCAAAACACCAAACAACAAAAACACCAACCCAAAAACCCAAAACCCAACAATTTCTTGCATGGAGTTTGAGACCAAAAGTCATATTCTTGTGCAGGAGCCTTAGGTCTGCTTCTGTCCTTAATTACTTAATTCAGCCTAACAGTGCAACTTCAGAGTGTTACTTCTAAGAGCATTTTAAATATTTTGCTGGACTAAGGGCATGACACTGAAACTCAACAACTTTTCATTAGCACTGTGCCTAGTCTTAATGAAGAGCTACAACTAATATGCAGAAATCCCACTTACATACTTTTGCAACATTACATGCCATGCACCTACACACACATTTCCAAAAGCAAATTTCAGTGTAGGAACAAGCTGCTGAAGTAGGGCTAATCAGTTTTGCAAACACACAATAAAGAATCAAAGATTAGACAGAAGTTCTTCAGAACAAAAGCTGGGCGTTGTTTTAGATTGTGACCAAAGTATGAGTCAATGTCAGGATACTGTTGAAGGCAAATATCATCCTGGGATCTACAAACAGGAGTTAATACTTGCAGGATATATGAGGTGATCCCTATTTACACAGCATGGACAGACTTTCTGTTGAAATAGGAGTTTCAGACACTGTGTTCCAAGAGATATGTGGAGGAAAGCAATGAGACGGAGAGGTCAAGAGAAACACGTTCTTGAATAGACAGAGAGTTAGATACTATTTAGCTGAAAGGAAAGACCGAGCTCTTTACGAGTTTAATAGGCCCTTGAAAAGAGGAAGGAAATAATCTGTTTCTCATGTTTGTGGGCTTAAATTGCAGTGAGAAAAGGTAGGGTTAGAGCTGGGAAGGAAGTGAAACCTTTTTGCACCTTTCGTAACGACGAAGCCCTAGGCTACAGAAAACCATAACAACTGTAGGGTCTCCATCAGTAGAGAGCTTAAGGAATATATTAAACTTTTACCAGGAAGAACAGAGTACAGTCAACAGGATAGTTCTGTTTAAATTCTCTCAAGCCTAGTACATCCCATTTTGTACACTGTAAATTAATATGCTACTGATAAGAAAAGTGAATATTTTTCCCCCATAGGCTTATTTATATTATTTTTTTTTTTAACTCAAGTAAGCATTGGAACAGTCATAAATAACTTTCACTTCATCATATCACAGAGACCTTAATATTCCTTAAGTAGGGAGGGGTGAAGCAAGAGTACAAAGAAAAAGTCTGAAAAACTAATTTCCTTAAGATAATTTGTCCCTACAGCATGAAGAAAGTATTAAAATGTCCCCTTCCACATTATTTTGGATCATCTTTACTCTGAATTATATTGAATTATACCATATTGACTGTATTAGTTTATTGCCAAAGATAATTTATTCATCAGTCACACAGTAGTGAGTAAGTGTACTCTTAACCTGAGCTCTTTCATTCATTATTAAGGTAAAGAGTTGCTCTGGTCTTTCCTACAGCACAGCTTTTCAGACTGGAAGTATTAATCATAATAATGACAATTATAGCAATTTAGCTTTGTCTTCTGCTGCTGTTCCATTGGGCTTTACAAAAAAATTTTTGAGGATCAAGAGAAGCAACCTTTAAGTCAGTGATAGGATCCTACACCAGAATGTTATCAAGCATAATGCTAAAGTTAAAAAGTGTAAATTAGAAGAAAAGTTATGGTTAGGGAATTTTTTGCTTCTGAGCTAAAGGAAGGTTCTAACTGGGCAATATTCTTATTGCTCTGCTTGAAGATCTGAAAAGGCACTCCAATCAATAACTTTCAAAGGAAATTCTCCTTTACCTGAAATTATTTTATTTTTCTTTTCTTCTAAAATTTCAGTCTAAAGTGATCTTGGATTCCTTGATGGTCAGCAATCGCTCTCTGAATGCATTTATTAAGAAAAGTAACTGTGTTCAATACATTTTAAAAGCATGAAATTTCTTTTTCTGTAGAGAGATAAATAATGTTTCTTCTTATCTCTGAGTTCAAAAATATTCAGACAGTGGCCCTAGAACCACATACTCAGTATGAGCAACTGGAAAATACTGCTGGCCACCCCTGCCTTCTTCAGTGAATTTCAGAACATACAATTATTGCAAGATTTAGTATCAGCTGATACCTATCTTTCTGCTTGTTATACCTCTGTTCTTTTTGCTGAGAGTGCTTTCCTTGTTGGTTTTTTTTTTTTGTGTGTCTGTTTTTGGTTTGTTTTTTTTAATATTCTGAAACAACAGCTTCCATGGAATAAATAAAAATACTGAAGTTATTTTAAGAGTAACTTCTACCTGAAGAATTTTAATAGATACAGGCTGGTGGAATGACTTCCTGAAGTGGAAGAAAAAAATCTAGGTTTCTGAAAACTTAGCCAGAGGCTATATAAATAGGACATACTTTCTTCTTCTAACTCCGGGTAAGCAATTTCTAAAATTTAAGTATCTAATTTCCAAGTCTAAGTATTCTAAAAACTTCTGGAAAAACAGCAGCTCTCATTTGACATACAAGGTATTGAAAGAAGTAGTACTACACTTACACTTTCTTAAATCTATTATAAACTCCACTTACTAAATAACTTACATTTATATATGAGTGCACATGAACACACACAAAATACATCTTTTCTTCAAAGAAAAAAGCATCTTCTAGAGAGTCACTGCACGAGTACACTGCATTGGTGTGTACAAATTGCATTGGGAACCACAGATTCTGGAAAAAGAAGTTGGTCTTCTCTTTTCAGTTTTTGCCTATTAAATACTTTATGTATAGCTTGAAGGTGCATGGGCAGGAGATTGTCCAGTGTCTAGTCTCTTGAAAGTCTGATTCAATAATAACTCACTCAACCAAAGACCTTAAAGAATAATGAAAATACATGGAAGAGATACCGGATAGTGTGATACTTAACAGACTTGTGCTCTCTTTCCAGTACTGCTGAAACAATTGTGCAAAGGTTTAGTGGTGGGAAACAGATATGAGAGAAAGCTACCTGTCTTGAGAAGCTTTATTGTAAGAAAAGGCTGAATAGCTGTGGCTTATTACAAGCAAACTTAATAAGATTCAAATTGTTACATGTATTGAAAAGAAGAAAAGATTTCAAAATTGCACATTTTTTCCAGAATACAAGTACAATGCCTGGTATATCAATAGCCCAAGGGCACAACATATTGAGTGACTTATTAAAGATTCATGATACAAATTTATTTCCTAACAACACTGTAGGAACGTGTTGCTTTCCATTATAGGAAGCAATGCTTCTCAAAAGTGCTTACAACTCTCATTGCAAAATTTAATTTTCAAATCGACTGAAGCATAATGAGCTTCATGAGATCCTCATTCTTTACACCCAAGTTTAGCTACAAACATAACAAAGCAAAACAGATTAGAACAAGCAAACCAGGTGTAGTAACGAATTCTGATCTAGTGAATGAGCATCTTTCTCTTAACCAATGGCAATGCAAGAGAGTTTTCCAAAGAACAAAGCACGGCCAAGCTAACAGCCTATCCATCTTCATCACTAAGCTGAGAAAAACAAGGAAATTATATGGTTTTTGTTGAACATGGGTGAGCGAACCCTCACCAGATTGACATTTTTTTCTATCATCTCGTAAAAGCAGCTCATTGTTGAGATGTATACCTACACAGAACCTCTGTCTAATATCTTTACAGAAGGCTGTGATTCTATTACAAAAACATTGTTCTTGTGTGACAGTACCATGGTGGCAAGGGGAAATGATTAAAGGAAAAAATTAGCAAAATGAGAACCAGAAACACCAATAAAATGACAGGTAGATAAACTGAGAAATTACTAAATCTGAGCTTTTGAGCCCAATTTTAGAAGAAGCGAGGCTGATTGTGTAGATCAATTATACTCCACACGCCAAAAACTTCAGCTCTGCTTCTGTGTGAGTATCACTGACTGGAAATTTTGAAACCTGATTATTTCTATTGATCCAGTCAAACAGAAGCAAAAGAAAAGAACCACCACACTTTTCAATGAACTACTGTGAAGGCTACCACTGTTTAAACAAACAAAATTGACAAGCCAACCAAAACCCCGAGTGTGGTGTAAAAATAGACATAACTGAAAATTTTTAGTTCTACACATTTTTCTGTATTATTGACTTCACTCAATATTATAACACAAATTATTAAATCTATTTTGAATTAGTTTTCCTCATTTTTTGATCAATTTTATTAACAGATATTTACTCAGGAGGAAAAAATTCATGGCAACTTAACTCTAAATTACTCAGTCCTCTAGGGTAGTTTGATGTCGTTCTTAAAAAGACCCAAAGATGTTTAACTGAAAAGGCAGCTTTTATCAGAAAATAAATTGAATCACTGTTTTTATAGAGAAATTTCAAAATAGCTAAGTAAGCCCAAGTAGAATACAAAAGCAACTTAAAAACAACTGCCCAGATATATCCCTACTTTCAGGTGGGTTTCAGTCTATTCTGCAGCTTTCTAAACAGTGGCAAAATCTTAATAATCCCTGCTGATCAAGGAAGGTTATTCAGAAGGTTGTCAAGGTCTGTA
This sequence comes from Pterocles gutturalis, assembly GCF_000699245.1. Classification (NCBI taxonomy): domain Eukaryota; kingdom Metazoa; phylum Chordata; class Aves; order Pterocliformes; family Pteroclidae; genus Pterocles; species Pterocles gutturalis. The sequence goes on from NW_010121209.1 coordinate 107,613, forward strand.
AGTCTGTTCCCTGCACTGCTTAATCTACAGGTCCTTTGAGTGCCCAGCTTGCTGTTATGACCCTGTCTCTCTCTTCTGCCTGGCATAATCTCCCCAGACAATGCTCAGTGTTTGCCCAGGAAAGACACCATCTCCCTTCTCTCCAGACAGTGTCACCTTGCCTGATATAAAGAAATAAGATGCAAATATAGAATAAAGAACTCAACCAAATGTTGTCTGTCACGCTGGAACTTGACAGATTCTGACACATACAGAAAATAGATGAGGTACATGATTTACAGTGGGGCTTGGAATCCAATTCCACAAATACATTGTAATATTTTCAAATTGTTATTAAAAAAAAAAAAACACAGATAAATTTGAAGAAGAATATTTCCTGTGACACATCAATGTATAATTGAAGAAAAGCCCAGGAGAAGTAAGAGTTTAGTTTTCCCATGATGATAGTTTCCTTCTGGTTATGCTGTGACAGCTGGAGAGTGAGACTTAATTTTTTTACAAGTTGCTTTAATTGCTTTAGAGAGTCAGTTTAGCATATCATTTCTGAAATGCCCCAAAGCTACAAGCAAACTCATTGTTAGCCAAATAGCTTCTTATTTGTAAGATTCTTAGTTTAGGGCTATAGTTAACAAATTATGTTTTCAGTACCTCACGGATTATTCCACAAGTGGCTTCCAAATCTTGTCCCTGTTGGAACATTTTCAATTAAAAGTTTTATGATGAGGATCCATGATAGTCTGAGGAGTGTTGATGGGGCTATAATCCAATGAATCTGGGCATCAGTGGCTTAAAGGTTATCCTGGTAAGAAGAATAATCCATCGAGTCTATGCAGTTCTAAGGAAATAATTGTTTAAAATATGATAATTTTTAAAGAAGCGGTAAAATTCTTTTTTTGGAAAAAGATACTGATTCTCATCTTGAAAGTAGCTTATCTTAAAGGACAAAAAATATAGTTTATAATTAACAGTGATTTACCTCCGCTGAGAATAAAAAAAAAAATTGCTGTTGTAGTTGTAGAAAGTTTTCTAACCATCCAAATATCATGGCTATATGTTTCCCACTACATGTAGTTCTTGGATAAAAGTGTGATAGATACTTTATATCAGCAGATAAGGTACCTCTAGAGACAGCTTTGTCTCCTGGATACATACTATTGATTTCCAAACACACACACAAAAATCATCATTGTATATTTAATGAAAATAAGGTAAGGCAACATCCAGCAGTGACATAAAATATAGGAGTTATGCTGTATTTTTTCCCTAGAATACAACATTTTCTGGAGATGAAAAAAAGAGAAAATTTAATTACCATCTCATATTTCATGTACATCTTACTTGTTGATAACTGCTTTCCACTATTCTTGTGATCGAAAAAAAGAGAAAATTTAATTACCATCTTGTATTTCATGTACATCTTACTTCTTGATAACTGCTTTCCACTATTCTTGTGATGCTGTTCTTTATTTTGATTTCTTTGTTTGCTTGTTCAAAGTGGTATTAATTCATTAGTCATATAGTTAAAAAATAAGATGCATATGTACATGTCCAATATATCCATATAGATGTACTGTTCATAAAAATGTGACTCAATTACTATTCAATGACAGTGTGTCTTGATACCTTACAGCTAGTTCTTGCAGTAAATAAATACTCCTGTCATCAACCAATTAATAGACCCTATCTTACAGGCTGAATTTATTAATAATTATTTTATTCCTCTTTTCACAAAGACAGCAGAAAGGAAGCTAAAATGGGGAGGATAAGCTCAACATGGTGGGACTATACCCAGAAAGCACACCAACTGTGTTCCAGGGAAACAAGAAAATCAAAGGCTAAAAGAAGGACAATCACTACACTAAGACATAAATGAGACTGGTAGAAGACACTTCTGTTTCTCAAAAGATGCAGTTCATGCATCTGGAATGAGAGTTTATCCGAAGAAATTATCAAAGTAACCCAACATCCAAACACTAAAATATGTAATAGTATATGAGGATAGCTCAATAAAAGGATAACTAAAATAAAGAAATCATAATAGTTTTAATAAAGAAAAATGAAACGATGCATTGTAGAGCAGCAAGCGCAGTTCTGAAGACAGTTCTCTAGCTGTTGGGAATGTTTCTAACAGGTGAGGATTTGACCAGATATGCTTTCCATCTGGCAAAAATTCTGCTCAAGAAGTGATTGTGTACGAACCTGCTTCTCCTTGTTTACAAATTTCTAAGTGATTTTCTGTGAACAGTGAATGAAGCAATTGGACATTATTGGAAGTACATTTGCTCATGAATTTTAAATCATTTTATTTCCTCTGTATACTAGAGACCTGTACGCACAAAGAGAACACAAACACCAGAACACCTGAGTGTAAATGACATTATAAGCAACAGCTGGGGGACATGGTGTCCTAGCCTGCTCTTACATATGCCACTGTGAAGCAGCAAAGCACAACACAAGGGCCTTTAAAGGACACATATTGCAACAATTAGCAGCAATACTAAAAAAAAAAAAAATCTGTCTCTGTGTAAAGACCTCAACTCACCTGCAGCAAATTTATCAACAGGACGATCCCTGTCTTCCAGGTCACCATGTCAGTAAAGTCACACTGATGTTCATGACAGTGACAAGAACTTTCTTATTATCAGTCTTACCATTTCTCTTCCTTTGTGACCTTTAAAATTTAGAAAAAATTTACAACACATGGCAAAGTTATGATCAGTAATAGTAACCAAAAATAGAAGAAAGCTCCCGCAGCATTATGCTAAACTTACAGACTGGGATGGCTGAAATTTCAATAGATAGTCTTCTTACCTCCAAATAAAATGTACTTAAAGGACATATGAACAATTCTGCTGAGGTGTGCAGTGTGATATTTAGGTCCATTTATTAATTTGTATTTTGCATGAGGGAATTTAGTAACTAGCTGTGAAATATAACTGCATTGAAACGTTACATTTGCTACATACGGGCAGTCTCTTTACAGCAATTTATAAAGAACATAGTTCTAATAATCTCATTTGCCATTAACTCAGTATGGAGTGTCCTTATGTCTTTTATACAGCAGAATGTAATTTAAATTCTATTTTTTTGTGTGGAACTTCTGTGTTTCTGCATTCTGGGTCAGCTGGCCATGTTTGCAGGTCGGTAGGACTCAGCGTACAAAGTCCGTATGCTGTGATCTTCAGAAATCAGTTTAAATGAACTACCAAAATCTTAGATCTAGGGAATCAAGGTCACCTTATTACAGTTAAAACAATGGAAAACACCCGGTAAATGCAGCATGCAATGAAAATTCATACCACGATACTTTCATTTTCTTACCGGCATGAAGAGCTTTCTGTGCTACATTTCACTGCCATTCTACAAAATTTCAAGCACTGCAAGCAGATTAGTGATCACAATTGCTTCAATACTTTTCCTCTGCTGTACAGGATTATAGCACTCCTTTTTCCTACAGCACAGGCAAAGAAAAATTACTATTTCACCTCACAGAAACAGTCTAAGTTTGCTATCCAGATATTACAGAAAATGTACAAAAATACCTTGTAGGACAGCTGATGAATACTTTATTTCGAGCAGCAGTTTTGTTCCTTTGTATCTTTTAGCACATGGCTGATCTCTAATGCTTAGCTCTTCTAAGAGAAATGAGGATAGTTTCAACCACATAAGTAGGAATTAAAGAATAAAAATCTACTAATTCATAAACATACACTCAATGTAATATCCAGACAAAATCAGCTCATCTGTGCTGTTTCTTCTCTTTGCTAAGCCTACTCTTGTATTTCTTATGGCCTCTTCTTTTTAGTCTCTCTTCAAACAGAGGTCTTTCCATAATCATAACTTTCTGCCTGCATGTCTGGACTCTGATAAACAGATTCTACTTACTCTTATTTCATGTATCTCTGTGATGATATGTGTTAATAGCTCAGCAGTAAGACTATTTCTAGCCATGAGCGTGTATAAGCCACCATCATTTGTCATGCCTTATTGGCACTTCAGTACTTGACACTAAAAGGAAAAAATCACGGAGCCCAGACAATCTGAATTGAATTCATAATCTACTTTGGCAGGATTCTCAGAAGCACATGGCTATAGTTTTAAAAGAGTATAGCAACAGTTACCATATTAGCTAACATGCCTCAGACAGAACAAACCCATCAAATCTAAATGGATGACAGTACGAAGTGAACCATCAGCGTTTGTTCAAAGATGATTTACACATTTGCCATTTATTCTGAGATACATCTTCACCAATACCAATTTCTGACCTAGTACAGTAAATTGCAAATACCAGAATTGCAGTCACTGATATTTTACTCTTTTTGAAAGAGGTTTAGTCATGGCAAGAATGTGTTTTCATGATTCAGGCCAGCCAGCTACAGTATTCGATTCAATTCAATTCTTTGAAAGAGTAAATGAGTCATGTAAAAAAAAAGTAAAAGAGTCATGGCAAGAATGTGTTTTCATGATTCAGGCCAGCCAGCTACAGTATTCGATTCAATTCAATTCTAGAATAGAATAGAATTTTTCAGTTAGAAGGGACCTACAACAATCACCTAGTCCAGATGGATTCATGATTATGACTTGTAATCCATAAGGCATCCAGTAATGTCACAACTGCTGTTTAAAAAAATGCTTAATTTCTTAGCATGTGTGACCTTACTACACCAGCCATGTATCATACACCAAATAACAAAATGCTCACCCAACAGTTCTCAATAACACCAGATTAGTCTGCCATCTAGAATTTAGAAGCTTCTTTGACAAAATCACTAAATTCATATTTTGTCTTTTCTGAGAATTCAATAAGAGAAAGTGTAATCCATAGTTGAAGTGTATTTTGCTGGTGGCACGTCATGCCCTGCCCAGATTACCCCAAGCTGTTTAGATGTGGAAGGCAGCTGCATTCTAAGGGGAGTAGCATATAATTGGCATTGCAATTGAAGAGGTCAGAGAACATCAGCATTAATTTGGTCTCAGTTTAGATGGCAACACATGAATTAAAATCATGGATAAAACCTTCTGTACCAGAACAAACTGGTTGGTCACTCCTGAAAATATTAAGCGTGAGTTTGCATGAAGAAGAGTTTTCCTGTGAAAGGACATGATCTCGAGTATCACCTAGAAAGTTTTTTGAACAAATTGTATCTACACTGTCTTTGATTTCATTTTACCCTGTTTTCATTGGTCTGTGCCGCTGCTGTTTCAGAGCAATGTTAAAATGCAGTTGCATATGGGCTGAACAACAGAAGCTCTCTGCAGGCTTTCTATTTAAAAACTCACACAAGCCTTAAAAAATAATTGCAAAGTTCAGCATAGAGGGGTCATAACATAAGGGGTCCTTATTTATATTCCCACACAACTGCCTGGGACAAATAGAAAGTGACACAGGAAACGGGTATAAGTAAATATTTCCAGACTTCTGCCATTCTTTTCAGCTCTATACAGGAAACACGGCAAGGATTTGGAGGGAGTTTCCAGATGTTGGATGACAAAGTAGACTCCAGCGAAATATTATACCAGCATAATTTAAGAGTTCTTATGGTTACTTTCAGTGGAGATGAAGAACTAATTTAATATCTGGACCTTAAAAACACAGTTGTTCACATTTCCAAATTTTAACGTAGGTTTATCTAAATTTAAACTTACTAATTATACAGGGATTTGAGTGGCACCATCAAGCTGTACTTCTAAATCCTGTTAAACCACAATGCAAAGCTATGCTTTTATTTAAAGACCAAATACATACATATATATATATATATATA
>NW_010121210.1:0-678 GCF_000699245.1 Pterocles gutturalis
GCCAAGAAAGAGAGGAAGCGGAAGAAGAAAGACAAGAAGGGGAAGGGTCTGAAAAAGAAAAGTCTTTCGGAAAATGGGGAGCAGAGTCGTCCTGCAGCCGCTGACCCCCCTGGGCAGGACTTGGGGGGAGCAGCCAACACCCTCCTGAGCGATGCCCCAGTGCTGGGGGGCTTGGGCAGGGAGCCAGCTCCAGCTCCCACATCTCCGGTCCCCAGCGCCAGCGGGAAGAGGAGGAGGAAGGAGAGGAACAGAAAGAAGAGGCTGAAAAGCCAAGCTGAGGCAGAGCCGGGGCGACAGACACGGAGCTGACCCCCCCTCACCCTGCAGGGGTCTGGGCTGTGGAATAAAGTTGGTCGTGGAGCAGATGGCGCAGCCTCGGCCCTGTCTCCGGGGGATAACAGATATCCTGGGGAATTCCACGGCTAATCCTGCTGGTGGGGCTGCGGGAGGGAAAGCACCCTGAGCTGGGTGGGGATTGAGGGGGTTCGAGCTGTTGTCACTGCTCCCACCAGCTCATGTCACCTTCCTGTGCACCAGGGACAATGTGTCTCTCCTCTGCCTGGGGACAGCTCCTGTCCCCGCACCAGCACGGGGCAGAGCCCGGGGTTTTAGCTCCCCTGACACAGATGGTCGAGCTCCAGCTCCCAGGGGTGTATTTCTGAAGGACCAGTTAATAAT
>NW_010121210.1:752-1701 GCF_000699245.1 Pterocles gutturalis
ACCCCGCACCGACCCCTCCAGCCCCAGCGATGGCAGCAGGGGCTGCTCAGGGGGGGAGTGAGGGCCTCATCCCTTGCTGGAGGCTCCTTAATGCCATGCAAGAGCTTTTGGAGCGGGACAAAAGGAGCTTTTCCAGCCCTGGGACAAAGGCAGAAGCTGCCTGGAGAGAGGCAGGGGCAGGCAGGCTGGCCCCGCTGCTGGGTGGATGGGATCACAGCCCCAGTCAATCCCAGTGCTGGTAACTGGGCTCCGGGAGCTTGATGGCAGCGCCCATCGCCCGCGCATTGCCACCAACTCCTGCAAAGTGCCTCTGAGCGAGCAGCAGGGCTGGGCACAGCAGCCCCTCTCCTACCCGGGGAGGCTGATAGAAAGATCTTCCTGCACCAGCACCAAATTCCAGACTCAGAAGCCAGAGCGACAGGAGCTGAGCGCCGTCCCCTGTTTTGTCCCCATAGAGCCTTGGGAGATCAGACAGCAGCGAGACCCCGAGAGCAGAGCTGCCCCCCACAAACCCCACTGTTCCCGCAGGAGCGTGCCATGCAATCCCAAATCCCCAAAATAAGGGGAGGATGAGAGCCCAGGGGGAAACACCAAGGCTGTAGGGAGGCATTGCACCCCTCGAGCCCTGCGAACGGGGACAAAGTCCTTCTGGCAACCACAGTGCCAGAACCACGCAGCCTGAGGGCAGCTTCCCAAAAGTAGAATTTTTATTGACGGTTAGGGAAAACAAAAAGCAAAGGCAGCCAAAAAGGAGCCGACAACACACAACTAGCCCCCCACGCCCGGTGTGGGTCTGACACATCCCTGGGAAGGAGCTGCTCCCAGTCAAATTCCCACCGCAGATGTGGAGAAAATAAAAAAATAGCATCAGGTCAGTACACCTGCAACCTACGGTCCTCTGGCCCAGCCTGCACGGGGGGGGAACAGTGTCAGCCCCCCGGTACTGCCG
>NW_010121210.1:1812-5998 GCF_000699245.1 Pterocles gutturalis
AAGCCAGGACCTGCATTTCTCTGTGGAAACAGCTTTGCTTTGTCTCCCGGGTTGCTGCCATTCTTCAGGAGCATTTACATGCAAAAAAGAGCTTTGTTTCTTCAGATGGGCTGTTCCTGCTCCTTCCCTGGCAGAGGAGCCTATCCAGGAGCCCTCCAAGGAACAAAAGCTCTGCTTCCATAGAAAATCCCTCCTAACAAAGGAGGAGAGGGGAAAGTGTGTGCAGCCGGAACTTCCCAGTTCAGCAATGGCTCGCAGCGCTGGCATGACCAAAGTCAGCTGCGTTATCTGACCCCGCCCAGGCCCCCCAGTATCTCTCCAGCCAGAGAGAGATGTGGGGCTGCAGGAGGCACCCCGGACGTCGGGGTGATGTGATGCATTCAAAACAAAACATTATTCTGTATCAGCTCAACAGAAATCAGCTTCTGTGAGTTTTGGCACAAGGAGGGCAACCCCAAGCAACAAAGGAAGAAGGAGCATCAACGTCCACCACGGAACTCAGCAATGGATTTGCTCGGGAGCAAAGAGGAGAGGGTGGGCAGGCAGCACCGGGTGCAGGCAGAAAACCTCTCAACTAGCATTCAGTAAAAACACTATTTATTCAGCCCTCTTGGTTACAACTGGGCAGGGGGAAGCGGATATGGAGGAGGATGCCATGCACTCCTGGCTGCTTCGCGTTCTCCACCCTGGGAGCGGCTTTCCGGTGTCCGTCCGGCCCTGGGGAAACCTGCCGTTGGCTGGCGTTTTGCTTTGCAGTCTGATTAAAAAAAAAATAAATTCAAAACTAAATAAATATTCTTCCAAAAGAAGCCAGAGGAGAGAGCAAGCCTTTGGTATGACAGCTGCATTTCTCTCCAGCACGACCCCGAGCTGCAGAGCTGCTGTGCTAGACCCCCACCAACACAGCTGGGGGTTGGCACAGACCCCGCAAAGCCTGTTACACACAAAAGCACAGAGCAAACAACAACGGAAACTTTCTGAGAACTCCATTTTGCTTGTCACAACCCCCGTGACTTCACTTTGCGCTCTCAGGACAAGGAGAGGTGACAGTCTGGGTTTGGGAGAATCCCAATGGAACGGGCTCACTCCAGGACGATGGTCTGTGCTTTCAGCTACATTTGCTTCCTTGTCTTCGCAGTGAAAGCAGACTGCTGTGCACGTACAAGGACAGATTCGATTGACCTCACAATTACTATGCTGAGCTTCCGAAATGATGAACCAGGGCCTAGAAAGCAGAGGCCACTGCAGCATCCATTCCTATGATATATTTATATATCTATATTGTACATATATTTAGACCAGCCCTGCCAAATCTATTCATTCGCTCAGGTGCACGTCACCAAGAGTCATTTCCCAGCATCTCACGACGTATAAAACAGGAGTTATGTGGCTAAGGGCAGGGAAGTTGTTTTCAACTGTTCACTCTCCCCTCCCTAGAGCAGAGAGAGAAGGCGAGGGGTCAGGTCCAGCACGGCCTATCGATCCATCTCATCCAGCAGCGGCGTGGCGTCCCCAGCGATGGACATGGGTGTGCTCTCGATCATGGGGCTGGGAGATGGGCGAGGAGTCAATCTCTGCTTCTGTTTCCTCCGTTCAGCCTCCTTCTCCTGGAGCCACTGCTCGGCCATCTTCCCCCAGTCGATTGCGGCGTGGCTGTTGGTCCTGCAACGACACGGACAGGAGGTGAGACACGCAAGCGGGAGGGCTTCCCTGTCCTCCCTCCCCAAGGGTCCCACTCGGGAGGCGTAAGGCAATCCCGCCACGCTGGTTCCACAAAACCCAACAAAAGCAATCAAGACGGGACACAGATGGACACATGCACCCGGTGCCGGAGCCACTCACTTTGGCTGCTGCCTCTGCCTGGAGGAGGATGATGGCTGCGACTGTGTCTGGGACTGGGTGGACTGGGGTGTGGTGTTGGCCTGGAGTTGGTACTGGGGTGTTGTAATCGGCTGGCTGGGGGTAGTGTAGGAGTAACTGGGGGTCATCAGAGGGGTGGCTACAGGTTGCTGTGCTGGAGTCGTGAAGACCTGCAGAGAGCAGACACTGTTAGGGGACAGAGGACAAACCCTGCCAGGCTGCAGGGACAGGTCTGGCATGCCCTGCATCGCCCTGCTCGCCCCGGGGCTGGCACCCACCCTCGCTGCACACTCCCAACCCTGCCGAAGCCCCTCATCTGGGCAAGGAGAGGTTTGCAGTGACCACTGCCCAGGGAACGGGGGGCTGCAGGGCAGAAGGAGCCTTACTGAGTACAGGACTTTTGTTCCCGAGAGCCCCTGATGGCACACCCAGTCTGGACCAGCAGTGCCACCGCAGCCCACCTTCCCTGTCCACCCTGCACAGGGCACAAGGGGAGATGCTTACTACGCCAAGCAAAGGTCAGGACCATAAGAACGGGCACAAGAGGCACTTGGGGCAAGCTAGCAGAAATGATGTCCTGCAGTAGGCATGAAGAACAGCTGAATTCTGTCCCAGCGGGCTGCAGAGAAGGCACAGCAACTCCCGAGATGGTTCCCTCCCAGATCCCAAGTTGGCTTGTTCATTGTCTGCCCAACAGAGTCTTTAGTTTCTTTGCCTCTTGGTGTTCACATCCCTTTTCCTTCAGATTGTCTCGGTGATTGGGTTATCCACAGTCTCTGCCTATCCCCAGCTCAGCGTTTACTGTGCCAAACTCTGTGAGAGCCTCCCAAGGTGGTCCAAAAGAGGATCATGTCTCCCTGCAAGCCTTGTCTTGCAGCACCTCTTCATCAGATCTCTCTAACAGCTGGGTGCGTTCCTCGTACCCAGGCACCTCACTCCTGCAGCTGGATTTAGCCTCGGGGTCAGCTGGGGAGCTGGCAGCGTGGGCTGGGAGGAGGCAGGCACCAGCACACACAAGGAAAGGCTTCAGCGTGAGCTGAAACTGTCCAATTCCATCTTATTTCCTGCAAAGCCTCTGGGTGTTCGGTCAGGCTAAGGTGTTCGCCTGCCGGTGCAGCTCGGAGATTAGCACGCTGAGCTGAAAAGCCCTGCAAACTCAGCGCATAGTTTCACAGCTAATCTCTTCCACTGGCAGTTCACGTTGCCAATTCAGGGGCACAATCGGAAGGCTGTGCGCCCTCACCGCTGGATCCCACCTCTCCACCCTCTCACATTCCTTGAGGCCAGACCAGTTTGTGACTTGCTTCAACCCTCCCCAGAGCAGGGCTGCATTACATGCCTCATCTCCTCAGCCACAGGAGGCGAGAACAAACCCAGTCGGAGAATCCCACCAGGCTTCCCTGTGCTGCACACTGGGACGATCCCAGGCAATGGGTGACCCCCAAGGCTCCCAGCGGAGCTCCCACGGGATGGTTTTGAGCAGCAAGGAGAAGCCCCGCGGCACCTCCTTGCAGAAACTTCAGTGACACCTACGTGGTACGCGCTGCTGCCGCCTCCGCTGCCTCCGTAGCCGTATTGACTGGACGCCCACTGTGCAGGGGTGGCATTTGGGTTCTGTCCCTGGCCTGTCACGGCAGCGATGGCACTGAACATCTGGGAGGTCATGTTCTGGGGCAGAGCGTTCACTGCACGGGTCAGGTCTGCAAGAAAGAGCCATCACGTTAGACAAGGCGGAGTGTGGAAAAGGAGCTTGCATCCTGATTCCAAGCAGGAAAGGCTTGCACCGACCTGCCAGGTTAATGTTAGCTGGAGTAGCGTTAATGGAGGCTGGAGTTCTGGTCCGACTGCTACTGCTGGGGGTAATACCTGCATAAAATAGAAACCAAGAGAAACAGATTAGCTCTAGAACTAATTCAGAAGAGCTGCTATTGGCCTGAAACTCAGGATTTGAAAAAATGCAGGCAGCACTCGTAGCGGCAAGAGGCTACATTACCAGAGAATGGTGTGTGCAGGATTGTAGGGTGGGGGAAGCTAAGGGAGAGGAAAGGGACAAGCCCAGCCTTTGCTGCATAGCCCACTTGGCTGAGAGATTAACTCTCAGGAGAGCTCTCAGTGGGGCCACAGAAGCCAAGCACTCGAGGGCTGCTTTGAAACACCCCACATACAGAAAATCCTAGGACACATTTCAGAGACAAAACCCATGGAACTGGCCTTTAGTAACTGTCCCTATTATGTGACATCCAGGAAACAAACTGCTGAGACACTCAGGTTTTGGGGTACTCACCTGGAACAGGGTCCTGATAATGATCCTTAAACCATCGGAAGA
>NW_010121210.1:6029-26558 GCF_000699245.1 Pterocles gutturalis
AGTAGGGAAGACCTGGCCCCGATAGCGGAATCCTTCTGGTGTCACTGTCACATACTCTATCCTGTGAGGAGCAGCAAATGCAGGAAAGCACAAGAGATGAGAGGCTGCTGCAGAGCCACATCTGCTGCTGCACAGCACCCTCACACTAACAGGTCACAGTCGGAACCTACAAACTCAGGCGATGGCCGAACTGATAATAAACAGACAGACCTACCCAAGACACTTTCATTTTGTTTTCAAACAACTGCTCCAAAATACCATGCCTTTTTCACGTAAAATCTATCAGTTGTGTCCTGGGACACACCCTGCCCAGGGCAGTACTGCTTGTAGTAGGCAGCTGATCAGAAACACAGGAGTCTCCTGGGTGAGATTCACTTCTAGACATGGGTCCTGTGCTGTCAGGAGGCCAAACCCTGGCTAAGAGGAGGCATGACTTACAGAGATGCTGACAGAGCTGGAAGGAAAACTGTCAGCAATAAACTAAGGGGTGGTACTGGCAGCACTCAGCTGCAGATGCTGGGCTTGCCTCTCACTTACCTTGGTTTGCCTCGAGGCTGATATCCCAAGAGGAATTTACCAGGTAGATCTTTACAGGCACTGATAAAGTAGGGAATAAATGTTGGCTTCTCTTTCTTGGTCTTTATCAGCAGCTCTTCCAGCTTCTAATTAGAGGGAGAAAGAACAAAAATGCTCAAGGAGAGCCTAAATTTTCAGCAATACACAGAGCCTACAGAGATCTCCCTCCATGCTGTGGTCAGTTCCCCCCAGTCCTGATGCCAGCAATCCAACAAGGACCACCTACTGCCCCATTTCTGCACAGGGTTGGTGCACAAATGACACCAGGTCCCAGAAAGCCAATTACTCTCCTTTCAGTGATGTTTGCTGCCAGGGCAACCCTTTGCTGCTCTGGCACACCGCTGTAGCACACCATACTCCCACTGATGTCCTAAATCCACTGCTCCCAGACAGAACCCCTCCGAGACCTACAGCTGGAACGTGACTGCCAAGCCCCAAGCAACAAGAGGAAGATGAGAAAGCTCACTCCAGCAGCAGCTCTTACCAGACACAAAGAGAAATGTATATAACACTCCTATACCTCCCTACAGAGGCTACCACATCCTGGGACACGCTTACCTTCTTGTCTCCACCGTTGCAGTCCTGATAGTATTTGTGATTCAACAGGTCTCTGGCGAAAGAAGCCATTGGCTGGACATAGCGAGCAACAATTTCATCCAGGTCTTCAAACTCCTTTGAACAAATGCATTTAAAAAGGTCATTTAGGACGCATGATGAGGAACTCTTATTCTAGTGTACAGCTCTCAGTCACATATTCTGCATTCTACATTTTTTTTGAGGAAAAAAAAAAAAAAAAGAGCTGAGTATTGTCTAAGAATCTGGAGACCTGCAATGGAAGTTACTCTCCAACAGTCTGAAAGCAGCTGCAAGGACAGAAAGGCTGTGCCAACCTGTCCCAAGTAGGTACTTCTTCCTCACCAGCTCCTTCCTAGCCATGCTCTGCAAGGCTCCTACCTCTGTGTTAATCCAAAGTGTGGAGCCCAGGCTGAAAGCATTCTCCTTGCCCTCTTCTCGGACATCCACGTGCTGGTAAATCCCATCATTCACCTTCCAGGTGACAGTCAGGTGGTTCTCCCCTTTGCTACTTGGCCGAATAATTACATCCCCTTGGTCCATGGTCTCCATCATCTTCTCTGCTTGCTTGAAGCTAATGTTGTGGAATGATGGGTGAGCAATGACTCTCTTGATGTATGCTAGGGGACAAAGCAGAGTGTTTAGGCTTCCAGGAGGAACTGCTTTATTGCAACTATGTGTCTAATTGTGCTTATTTTTCTGAAGCACCCTGGGAAGGGTGGCATTACTCAGCAGAGAAAAATGAGACTCACGCGTCCGTTGCTGCTTTCTTTTCAGGTCTTCTTCCTGCTTGTGATCTGCTGCCTCAGAGTCAAAGTCATAGTAGGTGTCTTTAGGCAGTTTCCACTCATTGTTCTTATCCATCAGGTCTGAGGTCCTGCAGGTCAGGTCTGCACTGAACTTCTCAATGTCGATCTTCATAATCCTGCAGTGAACGGTCATTCCCACCTACAGGAGAGGGGCAGCAACGCTGATCCGCAGGTTGGGCTGACACACCAGCCTCCCTGCGCTGCAGAGCAATCAGTGAGTGGTCACTCTGTCCAGGAGTACAAACTACCTCAGGCTTAGACTGATACAACCTTTAAAAGTGATCCTTCCATATGAATCTAAAATCAACTGATCCCCAAGATGACGAGAACTAAAAGAGATTAAAGGAAAAAAGGGCAGTTCTCCAGCACAAATGCTACCTATGCTCCGTACCACACAGCAACTGCACGTCTGGAGGCTGGGGACAATGAAGTTTGCCATTTTATGTATCTTTAACAATGGGAGCACCAAAACTGGACTTCATGATGTGCAAGGAAGCAGTTAAGTCTGTTCAGAAACAGAGTGGAACACACCCAAAGGGCTGCTCTAATTAAATGGGAAACAGAAGATACCACCACAAAACGGCAATGTCTTAGTCCAGTTAACCGTGCTGAAGTTAACGACTCTTCAAAGAAATGCTAAGAGACCTCTGAACTTATGGGATTATCCATCACCTGTATGGACTCTCAGGGGGGCCCCAAAAGACAGCAAAGATGTAAAACCTCTATTTTATCATGTGATAAAAATGTGTGATTTTGTTTCTTTCAGAACCCCAATCCCTGACCTGGACAAGACCACTAACTCCGATGACCTCCACAAATGAACTGAGACAGAAGAAAAGGCTATGAGAGAGGGAAAGTGACCTTTGCATATATAACAGCAGTTCTGTGAACTCTTTAGAAAGCCAGAAACAAAGGGTAGCTCTGCATTAGAATGCCTTCTGGTCTCCTAAACCCAGACTTTAGCCAGACTATAATAAATCCTCCCACAGTGCAACATGTTAACTGATTAACATGGTTCCCACCAGCTGCCAAGAGAGATTTGCACTGTGGGAGAAGGACATTAACCACAACCTGAACTTGCTGCTCATTGAAAGTCCTTAAATTAAAATAAGGTTTGAAAAGTCATTTAGGGAACAGTGTTCTTAACCAAACTCTGAATCTTTGGTATTGGCTCCAGGGTCTTCCAGCTCTTGTTCGATATGTGGAAATAACTTTGCTTTCATACCTTCACCCTTTCTTCTGGGCGCTTGACCACCTTATCACTAAGAAATTTTGTTGGGATGAAGCCAGCAACACCATTATCCAGACGCGTCTTCACTCCAATGGCCTGACCTGGGCAGGAACCACTGTCAAAGTGGTTCCAAACCTTGAGCAAGAAAAAAAGTAAAAGTCATTCTGCATGGAAACAAAATAGCCCCGGCAGCTCACACTCAAACAAGTCTAAAAGCCGTGTCAGGGAACTAGTGCAGCCAGCAGAGACATCTGGAAGGGCAGGGGACAGAGGACTTCAATGAATGCTACCCAGAAATGCAATCTTCCTACTTGGTTCTGCTCAGCTTGTACGGCTTTGCAACCAGGAAAGTCAGGACATTTTTTAGACCCTGAACATGAGCCTGCAGCTAGGGCTGGTTTCTAATGAACGCTATAGGGTTTTAAAATCACGGATTACCAAGACTGGAATTCAGCAGTGTTTAGAAGAGACCTAAAGTACAGCTGCATTAAGCAGCAGGGAGTCCAGATAAGTTCTTAAAATCAGGAAGGTGGCAGAACAGCCTTCTGTTCTCAGCACCACGGGCAGTTTCTCTGCGTAAAACACAATCCTAGACCACAAACAAGCTGCTTTATGTTATCTGCGAAGAGCTGGTCAGCCTAGCCCCAGGTCTGGTTCACTCCTAGTCCAGTTCACCAAAATCCATGATCTAGCCATAAAGGACCTGTCAAATCTATGCTGAAGCAATTAGTCAAAAGTGGAACAGATTATATTTGTAGCCAAAGGCCACATTCAGCTTGGGATCCTGGGGCACTGCAGACACAATCTTGGCTCTCTACCTTGTCCCCCAAGAACCCTACAAAACGCTCAGGCCTGCCACTAGCAGAGTCCTGACAAAGGCAGACCCATCAGGAGAAGCATCCCCACCTCGCTGAGCTCTGGAAAGTTATCCTGCTGACAGAAGGGACACTGCCAAAGGCCTGTTTCGTCATTCCGTATTGCCTGGTCATAGCTTTCTCCTTGTGGCCGCCTGTGGGCTATCCCAGTCACACTGCAGATGATCATTTTACCTGTGGTGTGATGGCAGAGGAGA
Source organism: Pterocles gutturalis (assembly GCF_000699245.1). Taxonomy (NCBI): domain Eukaryota; kingdom Metazoa; phylum Chordata; class Aves; order Pterocliformes; family Pteroclidae; genus Pterocles; species Pterocles gutturalis. The sequence goes on from NW_010121210.1 coordinate 10,291, forward strand.
AGGAAAGAATGAAAAACTGAAAGCCAACTGCAGGGCTGGGCAGTTCCCTCCATCTAAGGTAGGTGTGCATGACAGTGTTAGGAAACTACCCAGGTACTTGAAAAGTTGGCTCACACACATGCAACCATAGCAACGTCCCAACATCACCCTCACCAAGATCCCTCTGCCCCATCTTTACACATCCTAAGTCAACTTAGGGTGACAGAAACCAGGGATGTACCTATATAAAAAGTCTCTGGAGTTTCTTTGGTCAGCATATTGAAGACCTCTTCTGTGTTTGGAGAACGGTATGGTGTTCTCAGGTCCTTGTACCTGCAGCTTAGTTCAGCTCGAATGTCGTATAGAGTGATATGCTTGTCACCGTAGCCCTGTGTGGTATTCAAAGGTTACAAAGCCATGAGCAGCAGGAAGGGGGTGAGCGGGGAATCCAGGCCAAGTTATAAAAGAACTCAAGAAACTTATGAAACAGCAGATTTAAAAAAAACAGAGGCATGCACAGGGTACCAATCCAACTGTGGAACTCAGTCACAGGATGCTGATGAGATCAAAAGTACCAATCGGTTCAGAAAGAAGTTAGATAATTTCAGGGAGAACAACTTAAATGGTCTAATTACTGTCTCCTGCCTCCTTCCTCCCTCTGCCCCAAGTGTGCTTTCTGTAATCATTTATTACATGCTGTTATCAAACACCAAATACTCATTGTCGCTGTTTATACATTTTACAACAGCCACAGCTAAATGCTCAGCTCCTAACAAGGATAAGGGTCACCAGCTATAAAAAAGAAACTGAGCTGTACAGCAGAGCTCCCCCTCTGTTTCCCAGCACCAGGAACCCCCAGTAGACCTGTCTTTCCAGTTCTTCAGCAAAGGCATCAAGATCCAGGTCTTTCAGACGCTCAGGGTTTTCCAAAATCTCCTCTAGAGCTCCTGCGGGATTAGCATCTTCTGCCGACTCATCGTACTCTAAGGCATCCACTGCCATTTTTCTTGCCCATTCATAGGTTTCAGGATGGACCCTAGACCCGTCTAGGACTTCAATGTAGGAATCAGTACTGAAATAAAACCAAAGCCATGTTCAGACAAGTACTCTGCAAGGTTCCAGGGTCACCTTCTTCAGCCCAATGACAAAGCCCACAGCTGAGCACCACTATCGGCTGCATGGCTACTTTGCCACCGCTGCCCTCCATGGAACAAACCGCTCCTTTTGAGAACTCAACGAATTCTTCATTGCTAAATCAACAGGAGCAAAAGCAAGACATGACAAATTCCAGTCTGAGCTCCTGCACTGCAAAGAACAGCCAGCCGTTCTGGATGCTATCTACATGTGATCACTCTGTGTGCTGGAGCTGCTCTGTGAGCACACCCATCTTTAGGGTTTCTCTCCTCGTACACATTAAGTGTTGTCAACTGGCAGCAACATCTGCCCCCAGCTGTTTGAAGGAATCTCCATTTCACCCCCTGCACATCTGGGACCTGCATCCTGCAAGAACCAGACACCTGGTGGGGCCGCATCACTCAGCGTAAGGATTCAGACTGGTTTTCAAGGGTCAGAAGGATCCTGTGCCAGCCCTGGAGAACGCACGTGTCCAACAAGCGACCCTTCTGTGCAAAGCAGTCGGTGAGAGATTTAGAAACTAGGTTACTGCTCTCCTCCAAACACACGTCTCTTGTTTAGTTACCAGTACCCTAATGCTCCACAAACTTACCAGGAGTGCTCCCAGTTCAAGAGGAAGCTCAATTGCCATGTTATGCCTCACGTTTCAAACTTCAGATAAATAAAATGCTGATATTAGGACCATGCAGAAACTAAGTAAAAGCACACATGGGTTACTGACGCACACGCATGATGCCTGCCTTACAGAACAACTGTTTTCAGTTTAGTTCCTCTTGACCACAAAGGGTCTTTCAGACTATAGCACATTATATAATTAATGTTCTGCAGCTCACATTGCTGTGTGAGTTTAGCTGCCCTTAAGACTCAGATTAACAACCAGCAATACCTGAACTTGGCCAGAGATCAGAGAGGCCACACAGAAACTTCTGAGAACATGGACTCCACGGAACAAGATTGCTTCAGCCTGCCGCTCATGCTAACTCCGTACCCCGTACGACATTGAACGCAGCCCAATACCCACCTATCGCCCAGCGATGCCGTGTCGATTTTGATGAAGCCAGCACAGTTGATGAACACCTTGGGTCCCATGTGACACATCGTCACCAGCTGGGTCCTGTTCTCCAGACGCGTGTTGTTTTGTTTTAAGATCTGGAGAGAGAGGCAATAGTATAAAACCTGGTATGCAAACACAAGGGTTTGCCACGAAAAGCGGAGGACTCAGGCTGGACACCGTGGTGTTCAAAGCATCTGACACAAGCCTATGCCAACTCATAGATTGTTGCTCCCTGCCTGTGTCTCAACATTGTACGAGAGATGATGCTCCACACGGAGCAGCTCCAGCTCTCAGGAAAAGCGTTGGCTCTTTGCCCTGTGTTTTCTACAGTACGGAGGCGTTTTGATGCTGTAACAGCGCATCCGTTCCTGTGGGATCAGGAGCTAGCTAGGATTGACGGATCTGCTGACTTGCTTGGGTCTATTAAAGACGTCCATGCACAGCTTTGGGGTTAGGTGCTGTGAGATGACACATACTAAAACACACACTGACGGGGCCATCAGCTGCATCTGGCACACGGGACCCTGGCTCAGCTGGTACCAGCACTGCCATCAGGCCAACTCACACATTATCGGTGACACGATGTTTTTGCAGGCAGGGACAGAAGCCTCCTTACCTTTAGCAGATGAGAGCCTTTGCGTGGTCCCAGGCCACACACGTACTGCAGCAAAGCCTGGCTGTGAGGGTGAGCAATCGCCCGATTGACATCCACTCCCACCTCGTTCACGCGGTTGATGAATTCGCAGTAGAGGGCATTCAGCAGTTCCTCCTTCACCACGTGTTCCTGACAGAAAGGAGAGGCGTTAGCCTCGCAAGGAGATGCGCGCAACACTTTGCCATAAGCAAGCGGAGCCAAACACAACAGACTGGCTCTCAGGAGCTGTGCTGCACCTCAGAGTTACCCCTGAGAACAGCGTAAAGATAGGAAGGGGATGAGCTAAAGGAGGCAAAAAAGAAAATTAAAAAAAAAAAAAAAAAGGTGCTGTGTAGCCTGAATATCTCATAGAACAGGCAAAACTTGCACCAGTTCAACTCAGAATACTTTTCTTGGACAGCAAACTGTCCCAGTTGACTCCCAGGCCACATTCTCTTGCAGATAAGGATCCCACAAGGCAAAGTTACCTGCAGAGGGTGGAGTTTTAGGCAGAGAATATCCTCATCGGAGCTGCAGACCTGGGCAAACTCTATGAGGGGGTCCTGAATGCGGCGAGCAAGGGAGACAGCCTGACGCAGCAGAGGTGGGTAATCCCGGAACTCATTCTGCAAGAGGCCAAAGAACCAGGGAAACTGACGGTGTTTGCACACTTTGTAGCACAAGTAGCAAAGACACATCAGACAGGGGCTGGAACAAGGGAAGCACTCGGTGCTCAGGGCAGAGAGCTGAGGTCACAGGCTCCCAGGAACTCTGCTGCAACTAGGAATGAAACAACCCCATCCGCTCAGCTGAGCAAGATGCATTTCAGACTACATCAATATCTACTTTGCACATCTGCTGGCACTGATCTCTTCAGGGAAGCCTAAACAAGATGTTTTGCCTTGATCCAAAGATCAGTATGTCACTGTCTGGGTGGATCACATGAGGCAGTAGATGATGCAAGGCAGGGCCAGCACAACAAATGGAGGATGAGACAGCACGAATGAGCAACAAAAGGGATAGCTGGAATAACAGAAGGTTCACCTCAGACTTCTTGCTGTTCATGTAGAGGATGGCCAGTTCATTGTCCACCAGCTCCACTCCGATAGAGGACAGCTGCTGCCCTTGATCCAGTTCATGAACAATTCTCTTTACATCGTCCACCAGCATCTGAGCATCCCTAGGGAGAGATGGCCAAGGGGATTGAGGGGAGAGCACAACGCTGGGTCCTGGAATCACTTAGGGAGATAATTCCAATGGGTTATCTCACACCACAGACAGAAACAGTGAAATGTGGACAGGTATAAGGAAAGGACTGCAAAGAGATTGGGAAGTGGAAGTAACACAAAGACTGACCTGTTCTCGCCTGCAATTGTCACCACGTGAGGTTTCTTGTTGAGGAGGAATTTTTTCAAGGTTTCAGTATCCTGGGCCTGGAAAGGAAAGCCAGGCAGTCAGAAAAGAAAAGCAAGAGGGTTTCTGTAATGAGCTAGCTACCAGTCCCAGGTTGCTATTTCACCAGGCAAATCCTCCCCCATGGGCACCCTGGTCTGCCACCCTAACATGAACATAGCTAAATGCCTCTTCCGCAGGCAGACAAACAGGAAAGCTCTGCAGAGGAAAGGCTGATGGCATCACGCTCTGGTGTTACAGGAAATCAGCGCAAGTACGGAATGGAAGTCAAAAGCCTGAGCCAATCTCCAGCAGGTCCCACAACGTCTCACTGTTACAATGTGATCAGGGAAAGGGGAGAAAATTCCTGTAGCTGGGACCACAGAAACTCACAAAGCCCCAACCAGCAGAAGTCAGGAACGGCAAGTCCCTGTTACTCCTTGTGAGAGCAGCAGAAGAGATGAATTGGAATATAACTGGAAGCAACTGTTCTGCCAGAATAATGACATGGTGGAAAAAAGGCAGTGCTCTTGCAAGAGCGTCAAGGCCTGAGCTGTCTTCAGCCTGACTACTCCTCTCCAACCCACAGTGCATTGCACAGTACCAAAAGCAACGTGCAGACATTCATCTCTGCAATAGCTGTGCCGAGGCTCACCTTCTTTTCCCTCTCTTCCTCACGCCAGGCATTCCTTCTCTTTGTGAAATGTGGCAATCGGAGGAAGTCTGTAACCTCGCCCTCTCCATTAACAAGGGCACAAAACACGGGGTGGTCCCTGCGAAACAGAGATCGCTCAGACATGGAGGACTGCTAAAACTGTACATGGGTCCAGAGGCAATTCCTCTCCTCCTACCTGGCTGAGGAAAATGCAATGCCTAGCACGCGAATCCCCTTCCCTTGGTTTTCATCCATGAAATCATCATCTTCCTCCACTTGCTGATCAGGACGGTACGAAGCTACTTTTAGCCAGTTGTACAGCTTCCGGCTGCAAGCCTGGTAGAACAGAGAAGGGGAGAGAGGAGTGAAAAAATGAACTGCAGGTGCTTTGGCATAGCCCTTCTCTGGAGGGAAGGTCATGGACTGCTCAAGGCAGCAAGACAGTCTATTCTGCCAGGATTGGGACGAGCTCTCCAGAACCATGGAGCCCATCTCCCCTCCCACCAAGATATCTGCTTTTTTCTCCTTCCTTGGGAAAGGACCAGAGTCAGATCCCTGCCTGCCTCCTCCCCCTTTCCAAGAGCTGTATTTGTAACCCATCTCTGACTCAAACCCACCTGTGTCCCGCCTCACCTTGAGGACATACTCCTTGGCCTCCACCAACAGCTTGTTCTTCAACTCTTTAGCCATCTGCACATAGAGGAACTGGTTGAGGGACCGCTCAATGGCCATCGTACGCTGCCGATTCCACTCTTGCACCTGGTGGCTAAACTCATCCCGATAATAGAACTGTTTGATTTCCTCAAAGTACGTCTGGTCGCTACCATAACTGCAAGAAACGAGAGGAGGAGATGCAGAAGGGCTCCAAAAGCCTGCATTGACACCAGCACCAGCAGATTCCTGCACAAGGGATGTGATAGCAACACCTCAGATTCAGCAGGCTGCCTGGAAAATTTAGAGAAGGGCCAATCCTCCCATCAAATGCTCCTTTAGCTGCAAAAGCTATGCTGCTAGACAGATCGCAGCTGAACGCAGTGCTGGCAGCACAGAGAGGCGTGATCAGCACAACACAGGGCAGCCCACAGCCGCTCCTGCACACCCATGTTGCACAGCGTGGCTAATCAGATGTGCAGGGAAGGAATCAAGGAGCCACACAGTGAGGGTGGTTGGGAAACAAGCATTGTCTTTCACAAAAATCCCAAAGGCTTCAGAGTTTGACTTCAAGTGGATAAGCCAGACATCTTATAAAGTTTTCATTAAAATGAAGAAAAAAGCAAGACCCTAAGAGGCTGCCTAGCCTTAAGGTGCAGGAAACCACCAGGACATGACTTCCAGGAGCAGCCTGGGTTACAGAGGAGCTCTAACAGCCCAGCAGCACTGGATGGACGAGCTTTGCCAAGTCATGGATGGCATGGCTACTGAGGACTCACCCTTCCACTCCCTTCATGTCGATGCTGATATCTATGGTGAGCAGTGCTTCATCCTCTGCCAGGCTCATTTTCAGGAACTGGTCATCTCGCAGCTCCTTCACAGGCTTGTTCTTCAAGTATTTAAAGGAATAGGCATAGTGGGCTTCATCAATATCCTAGGAGAGAGGAGAGACAGTCAGCATGCATGCAGGGCATTAACGAAGAAAGACCCTTCTGTACAGCAGAGCAGACAATGGTTTTTATTCAGTACTCCCCAACCCCTACGCCTGCCAGTCTGCATTTCCTTCCCCAGCAGGACACAGTGGAATTCATTCCCAGACCCAAGGAAACAGAGACTGTTCCAACAACTGAAGGCAGCATCTCAACAGCAAGAATCAGGTCTGATGAAACTCTGAGACTAAAAATGCAGCGTGCTGCTGAGCTGGCCTCTGCAACAGCCCAGGTCACATGCTGCTCTAGGATTTATTCAGACTTGCCACTGACATGGAGGAAGTTTTCAGATGTAAAAATGAACAGTTGTGTGTTATTTAGATCCTTCCCTGAACTGACCCACAGAGTCAGAGCTTCCTTCCTTACCTTCTTCCCCTTTTTGGTTGGTGAAATGTTGATTTTAGCTCTTTCTTGGAAAGTCTGTCTCAGGACCTGCCTGACCAAAGGCTCCCTGGCTATCTGCAAAGCCACCATGTACCGGGCTCCTTCCAGCACAGCTTCAGGGCTTGGGAATTGACTAAAAGCAAAAAGGCAACATGAAGGCTTAGGGCTTGAGAATGCCCCCAGATCCCCTCCCCTTCATCACATCCGCAGGACCTCCATGAAGGGCCCCCTGCACTGACCTACACACATAATCCTTGGCCAGCTCCAGGGGCTCTGCAGGGAACTGCTCTGTCTCGTGACGTTGGTAACTGTCTCGGAGATTCTCTCCAAACTGCTCAGGTGTCAGACCAAACTTCTTAGCCAGGCCATCTGGGAAAAAAACACCACAACAATTATGAGGACAAGGGTACTGTAGATTATACTGAGCCAAAGTACCAGTCCTCTTTCTCCAGGTAAGCCACAGTACCCAGAACAGCATGCGGGCTCTGTAAGCTCAGCACGGCAGAGCACAGCCCTTACCCAGCCCAGCAGTCTGACAGATGGTGTACATATCCCGACGGGAAGCCTGCTTCAGCTCAGGCCCTTTTTGCTCATCATCTTCTGCATCTTCTCCTTCACCTGTGGGAAAGATATGTTTAGCAAATCCTCTTTACAAAGCCACCCAGACAGCTGCAGTGTGTCAGAAGCACAGCAAAAGGATGAAACACAACCTACACTGTGCAACGGAGTCCCTACATCACACAAACACATCTCAAAGGTCACAGTAGCCTTAAATTATTCAGAGTTTGAAAAACACCCCAAAAACACTGTCTTCTCTTAAATTTCACTCTCTTTGCAGTTTTAATAGCAGTATCTCTGGGTTGCACATTAAAACACACATCAAGGTGGCAGACCCTTGCTTTGGCCCCTGCCATGAGGGGATTGTTGGAAAAGCTGCACCTTGTGTGGCAAACTTTGAGAATTTTCAGAGATGACTGGAAGACCTGGGACTAACTTGAGACACAAGTGAACAGCAGAGATGCTCTATGCAAACACAGGGGCTTTTCAAGAAACTTTCTTACTATTCCGTTGAAGCAGAATTTTCAACCAGCCCACAAACAGAAGACTATCAAATCTGGGGACAAACCTTCCTCCTCTTCACCATCCTCTCGGATACGCTTTTGCTTCTTTCGAGCAGCCTTGGCAGCATTCTGCATCTTGGGGATGTCTCGCCCATAGTACAGCAGGAAGTGATTATACACGTCCTTCAGCTCGTCCATGGACTGCACATCCTTCAGCCTACGGCACACAAAGCCAGCATGTTACACCCTGCTTGCAGCTGAGCCACGGTGAGAGCACTCATCAGGCAGAGGGAGTGCTTGGGGCTCATCTTCCAAAAGAACTTTAAGTATTTCTCATTACTGGCTTTGTGGGGAGGCTAAAGTCAACACACTGCAGTGGCCAGAGAGCCTGTGCTGTCTGGGCAAGTTAAAGCACATTTTAAGTAATTTTGGAATTAATATAAAGTCTCATGGTACCATACCTCTCCATGTCAGTAGTGTCCAGGGCCCTTATTCCATCAGCCAAGGGTTTGTCTGGGTCAGCAGAGATTTGCTCGTACTGATAGGCCTGCATCTTCTCAAACAGACGGGTCAGGTTCTGCTTGCGGATCCTCAGCTGCGTCCACTAACATGCGAACAAAAAGACTCCCAGTGAAATGCACCATAGCTGTGTGTCACATCTATCTCCTCTCTTTCCAAACAGCGGCTCCCAGGATCTTGGGATATTTGTCATACAAAAATAATCAAAATATTCATCCACAGCCAAGCCCAGATGTGACACACATGGCAGGTATCATCTCAGAGGTGACTTGCATTAACAGAACAAAAAATAAATCAAGGTTTGGATCTACCTGATAGTAGAGAAGGAACCTGCACTCCTTGAAGGAAAGGTCACTACGTAAACAGAACTTGGTGAAGGGGAAGGACTGATTTGAACCCTCTCTTGTCAGATAACCCTTTCCCACCCCATGATAGCAAACATGCAAAAAAACCACAGGTAAAAAAAGCACACAAGTTCTCCATGGCCAAAACAAAACCTGCTCAAACTGCCAGGCTAGGTGGGAAGACATGTTAAACACTGATGGGATAACAAGCAGTGAAAACACTCCTCACCTTTTCATCCCACTGCCAGACCCTCCACAGGTCATTGATCTGCAGCTCTGGCTCCACATACTCCTTTCTGTAGAAGGCGATGAACGGGACCTGGGTCAGAATGGAGACTCATCACCACCAAGCAGGAGACCAGGCTGCTCCTGGCAACCAGGAGTCCAGAGATTCTGCTCCATGTGGGAGAACAAGCTAATGGGGCTAATGGAGCAGTGTGAGAGATGTACCAAGCTATGCCCCAGGTCTTAAGACCATTCCATCAAAGAAAACACCACATAGACCATAAAGCTTCTGTAACATGAGGCAACACCTTGGAGAATAGGTTGAGTGGACCAAGCAAGGCTCAAGAGACTCTGAAATTCCTCCACTGCATTTAGCATCCATTTCTCTAGGATCAGGGAAATATAACAATAGCAGCCCCATTAAACAGGCCTTAAAAACCTGTGTTGGCACAGCTCGCATAAGATGAGCTGCACTTCCCAACTAAGCACCTTTTTTTTGCAGGAGAGGCAACCAGCTATGGGATCTCAGCCCCTTCTAGTTTGCTACTCTAAATACTTCCAGCAGCCCTTCTGCTAATCCTGCCTGGATAAGGAGACAGGAACTCAGACCTTATCTCGGCAATGATTGTTGTGAGGTACCTCAAAATGTTGGTTTCTCATGAAATTCAGGGCTTCTTTAATCTTCTGGATGGTGCTGGGCCCCTTGCGGCTGAAGCTGCTGCTGGCTTGTCCACGGTCAAGGTAGTCAGAACTTTCCTAAAAGGAGAAACACGTTGTGTTGATTGTATTCCTGAGCTGACCCCCAAAAGACTAGCCCAGGATAAGGCTGGAAAACGCTGGTTTTCTTTTGTTAGCTGGGAATGCAGGCTGAGATACACGCTCTGATTTTAGACCACAGAAAAAACATCCTAGCCCCAAATGGCTTAAAGGGGCGGGGGGGGGAACCCCCCAAAAAAAAAAAAAAAAAAAAAAAAAACTACCAAACAAACAGTGCATCCCAAAGCTGATGCCAAAAAACAAAAAAAAAAAAAGCAGCATCTGGTCAAGGTAAATGCCAGTTAAAAGCAGATCATGGCTAATACTAGTTTAGCCCTAAGTGCACAGTGGCTCAGAGATCTTTCAATCACTTGTGACAATTATTCTAGCAACTTCTCTCTGTTCCTTTTTGTCCTGTTTTAGGGATGTGAAAATGAGGCTATGTGCATGTCAAATGACCTGCTCAAAACCAGAAAACCAGAAAGAAAGGTATATTGGGCACCACATTCCTCTCAGCAGACACCTGGAATGTCTCCAGGCTGGAAATCTGCAGAACCTTCAATTCCTCTTAGGACAGAAGTCCCAGGCATAGCCTTTTACCTGCAAGGAGATGGTGGGTGTTGCAAATGCATTCCTGTAAATCCAGTCAGCTTCTTCCTCCAGCTCATCATCTTCAGCATTCTTCACGGGGATGGATCGCAACTGTGAAAAGACAACAGGATGAGCAGAGGCATATGCAACCCCAGGGCTCGCACTACCATGTTTTCAAGAAGCCTGGAAATTATTGGTTTGAGCTGCAGGTTGCCTATGGGGTCACAGCACCTCCCAGGCCCCTGGGGAGGACAGCACTTGAACGTCTGCACCTTCTGAGCATGCAGGAAACCTGCCTCAGCTTTACATTAGGTAAAGGCAGCGAACAATTCTGACAAAGGCTTGAGGAAAGGCCTGAAATGGTGCAAAATCTGCAGCAATCAAGTCAGGGTACTTCCTACCAGTCCCTTCCAGGGACTTCAGGTCCCACTTCCTCCAGGACCTGCAGTTGCATCCTCTCTTCCCATCTACCTGTGCCTGTTCTAGCCTTGTTATCACTTTTCTTGCTGCGGCCATAGAATAACAGAACATAAAGCAGCTCCAAACCCTCTTCGGGCATTCAGTCCCAAGCAATTCTCTTTCGGGAGGCCTGCTCTAAGCATCGCTGATATCCATGAAGAAGATAAAATGTCTAAACAGGCCACACACAGCCAGAAGACATCACACACAGCATTCCTTTATGCTGTGCACGCTGGCATGGGAAAAAAGGTCCTTTGAAAAGCTGGCAGCTTCAGTCACCCCATTTTACACAGGAGGGCAGCAAGCCCTTGCACAGAATTACATTAACATACAATGAAGGGACATTAAAGCGCACAGACTGTTCAGGGAAAATCTTAATACAGGGTAAAATTAAGACAAAAATATGAGATACCAGAATGATTCCTTGCAGGACAAACAGGACTTCACATTGAGAGCAGTACAGGTTCGAATCATTTGGATTAAAGCGACTTACAAAACCACCTCATATGGTTACGTGACTCACCAACGGTTCCGTGTTGGCTGGCATACAGATAGGCTACAGAACCCTAGCAAGCCTCTTCTGGCACTGCAGCTTCCCTCTTGCTATCCAGAGATACAACTCAAGGGATTACTAACAGCATCCAGCATAAAGGACATCTCAGCAGAACACAAGCCCTGCACCACTCCCAGGAGTGCTACACTGGCACCCAGTGGCCAAAGAGAAACTCCGACCAGCACTAAAACCAGGCTTACACAGCCAGAACAGTTCACTATGTCACTGACAGGTTTGAATGCAGTTTTAACCTATATATTTGACAGGTGGGATCTTCAAAGAGGGAAAAAGAGATGCCAAAAGCCAGCCAGGTGAGAAGGCTGGCCTGCAGGTCCCAGGCTTGCTGTACTTGGTGGGAGCTGAAATGCTTTCTGCCTGCACACCGGCACCCTTGTCCCTCACCTGGAACCTCTCAGGCATGTCTGTTATGCGGATCTCGTTGTCCTGGTCCGTTAAGTGACTGCTCTCCAGCTCACTGGGCTCGTACATCTCAAAGATGCTACGCCGACTGACGCGCTTCTTGGTAGTCTTTTTGGGTCGTACACGGGTCTCCCCTTCGGTTTCTTCGTCCTCATACTCATATTCCTCCTCCATCTCCTCATCATACTCGTTGTACTTCTCAAACTCATCATAGTCGAAGTCCACACCAAAGATTTCCTGGGCTTCCTGCAAAGCACTGTAAGGCAAACACCCATCATTCAGCCCCACAGTGCAGTTCAGAAAAAGGCGTTCTAGCACACAGAGAGGGCCAGAGCACCTAACTCTAAGCTTCAGTTTTGCACCTAGGCTAAAAATATCATGGATGGGTACACAACCCTTAGAGCTTTACATGCAAATACTTCTCTTAAGGGACCGGTTTTGGTATCCCTGTAAAAATACAGGGGAGAAAGGAAGGAGTCAGACATTTAAGAAACCACAGGCTAAAAGCTCCATGTTTATATTTACCAGGTTCCTTTGCGGAAAGAGACCAGTGGTACCCAACCACAAGCTGAATCACTCTGCAGTTGCAAGAACCAAGTAAGCTGAGCAGTGTTTTCAAGGCTCCAGGCCAATTTCCAATCAATACTTACGCATCTGTGTATCCAGGGAGCTTCTTTCGCCATTTTGGCTTCTTCAGAGGTTGTCCATCGTCATCCACAATAAAGTCATCGATGTCTGGACATTGAGAAGCAATTTAGTGGTCAGGACACTCGCATATTCAACTGGTACCTCTGACAAAGCTCAGCTCAGCCAGTGCAACTATGAGCCTCCACCACAGCCTTGGGCTGCTGCTGGCTGCCAGTCTGCCCAGCTACCCACAGCATCTCCTGCACCAACCTCAGACATTCCAGGAGTCTGGACCACAGTCACAAGCTAGAACAAACTTCCAAACACAGTCAAAGCCACCTGGCAACCATCTGCAGCTCAGTACACTGAAAATGCAGTCAGAAAAGGCCTTGCTGCTTTGGACAGTAGACAGGAAGAATTGTCAAAACTCTTTCAGTATGGTACTTGCAGTGGTGACAGGCTGATGCCGAAGAGAAGTACAGCAGGCACACTACTGGGTACTACACAGTGCCTTGACTTTAAAATTTCCATTTTGGAGGCAGTATAGAGGAAATGGTTCAACACATGTAACATGGTTCTGGACAAAGCGGTTTAGACCTGCCACCCAGAAACTTTTAATTCTAAAGATTGTACTAATCAGACCAGCAAGAGCCTTACTACAACTGGGTTACAGCCTTTGGTAACTTATAGCTCAGAGAAAGTCTTGACTTGGTTCCTGTACTTTGGTCCTAGGACAAACTTTGTATGTCATGAACCATCCACACTCACCAGATTCATCTTCCTCCTCCTCCTCTTCCTCTTCTGGTGGAGCAACAGGAGCTTCAACAGCTTCCCCTCCCTCCTCGCCTTCACCATCCTGAAAGATTTCTTCAGCAATGGCTTCCTTCTCATGTTCTTCCTTTCCATAGTCTTCCTCTTCGTCATCCTCATCATCGGACATTTTTCGCACACGCCTGAATTTTTGCTGCAAGAAAAAAGGCTCGTTAGTGCATGTAATTCCTGGCACAGACACTCAAGTGTCAGACTCTTCCACTTCATTTCCTTCAAGCACTCAGCTCTCCCTTTCCAAGAGGGCAGGAGCAGACGGGAGGCACCACTTGCTCACTCCAGGCAGGAGCTCACCCTCCTCCACGCTAAGATGCACCACCCCAGCAACAGCAGCACAGAACACAACTCACTCTTTTGACTTTAACGCCCAAGTTCTCTTCAATGAGGTCAAAATCATCATCCTCCAGGCGGTCATCAAAAGCTAAGAGAAAAAAGCAGAGATGAATTACGCTCTCCCTTTATTAATCTGGGGGTGGATCAACCAGTGGGAAGGGTATAGCTTCCCCAGCCCATGCAGACACCCACGGCACAGGGAGAGCTCTGCTCTCTGGAAGGGCAGTGTGACAGTGTTACGCTGTGGCCCGCTATGAACAACCATCATAAAACTTACTGCGCTTTCTCTTTTTGTGGCCAACATCATCCTCAGAGTCTCCAGAGTCACTGGCTTCTTCCTCCTCTTCCTCTTCCTCATCATCGTCATCGTTAATGAATCCTTTCAGGTTCCCCTGCTCATCTTGATCATCAAGATTCTCCTCCTCCTCTTCCTCATCTGGTGGAGAGCAGTGTTAGTCATGTTCCCATTTGTTATCTGCCGAGATATCTCCTTCTTGGCTCTGTGCAAACAGCACCTTCCTTCACACTGTCCACACAGAGAGTTTGAACTGAACATTTTTACTGACACACAACCCAGCCAGCTGTTCGTGCCAGAACCCTGCTTCTTCTCTCGTGGCCTCATGCTCTCTCTGCAGAAGGAACAGGGGGAGTGGTCGCACTTGGAGAATTCCTCTGCTTTTACTGTTCACTATCAAATTGTGCAACTGCAAGTCCCACAGGGGTGAAGCAGTGCATTTTCTATTGCCAAATACGAAAAACACCTAAGCACTTTGAGGAAGGGAAGCACTTAAACAGCTGAGATTATCGACTACAGATGGCCCTGCTATTACAGCACAGTTATTGCTCCATCTGCAGAGTCATGGGATGCAAAATAGAGCAGCGAGGCACACAGACAACTCGGCAAACTCAGAACAGACCGGCAGACTCACCATCTTCATCTTCCTCTACAAACTTCTTGGTTACTCTGGGCATAACCTCCCCATCCTGGTTGTACTCCTCCTCGGACTCCTCCGCTTCGCTTTCCACAAAGTCAGACATGGCTGCAGCGTCTCACACTCGGCTCCGCAGGAACTGGGGAAAGAGGAGACATCCATCACGTCAGCTGAGTGAGCAAAACACAAGCACTTCCCCCTGCTGGGTTTTGGAGAGAAGACAGCTAAGGCGAGAGGGTTTCAAATGATCTCTGAAGGCCCCGAATTACCCAGTAACCACCCGGCCTGGACATCCCTGTCACCAGCGATTAGGCACGTGAAGCCAGCAGCGGAGTGCCGCAAGCTCCTGTCAGCCCGTGTCTCGGTGAGCGGGACAGGCCCTGTCACAGCAGCATTCGTCACCCGGCCGAGCTCCCGGCTGGAACAGCGCACGCAGCCACAGCCCTTCTCCTCATCCATGCCCTCCCACGTGCCAGGGAAGCAACCCCACGCTGCCACCGACGCTGCACGGCATCAGGCACTCAGTCCAACAAGTTAGGAACTGAATGTGATGAATCCTCCCTCAGCTAATGAAGCCAGGGCGACCCCGAAAAGGGCCTTGACTGAGCGGAGCCCCACGGAGCAAACAGGAGAGAGGCAGGGTCGGGGCTGGGGGTTGCTGGCTGCCCAACTCCACCGCCCACGCAGCCAGAGCCGCAGCCGGGACACGCCAGGCCAGGGCCCTCTGTCCAGAGATTAGGACGTAACAAGAGACTAGAGAAATGGGGTGTTTTCTACATCCACAACCTTTTGTTTGATGTTTTTCCCCAGCTGGGGTTTCTGGAAGTAGGATAAATCAAGCTTGGCATGAAGGAAAGTGTGTGTCCGTAAAGCCACGGCTCAAGTTCTGTCTCTCTGAGCCTTCCCCTTCTTGTGGTTACAAAGCTTGCTGTCATTTCTACAATTTTCAAAGGATTTTTTTTTTAGTTCCTTTTTACATCCTCCAAAACAACAGAAACTTACAAAAGTCAGCTACAAAAAAAACCAAATCAGTTTCTCAAATGGGTGTGAAGATGAAAACCCCAGCCCAGGAAGAACCAGCCTTTGGGAAGGTACAAAAAAGCAGCTCAGGGGCGGTGTCAGATCTAAAGCCAAAACCTCCATGTTAAATTACATCTGATGTAATTTAACACACAGGAGAAGAAAAAAAAAAAAGAGATAAAAAGATGAGAAAAGAATTCCATATGCCCGGGAATGATACCTAAACAAACCCGCTTCAAAATGTTCCGGTAATCATTTCCCCATTGCAAACAAGCAGCTTAAGGAAATCAGTCCCATACGGGACAACCTGGTCAAGGCTTTGCTGTGACACTTCTCACATGTGGGACTTCTTGTTCTGCCCCGCGATCCACACATCTGGCGCACAAACACAACAACTTACAGAAAACCAGGGACTTATTTCTCAGGAAAAAAAAAAAAGCGCAAGGCGAATCTTGTACAATCTTTTAAGTCTTAAAATACTAATAGCTCCAAAGGAACGTGCCGGCTGTATCTCATGAAAGAAAACCCACAACAAAGACCAGGGAAAGACCTTTGGCAGATTTCAGACACCAGCAGTGAGCAGCTCCTGCTCCTTGGCTGCGGATTATGTGGCTGTGGTCAACATCGATCCACGATGCTCCAGGCGGGCAGGAATTCCAGCGGGCCAAGGCTACTGCTCGGTACCCAGACGGGACATCGCTGCTGTGGCTCAGGGGGGTGACAACGGG
>NW_010121210.1:26589-30346 GCF_000699245.1 Pterocles gutturalis
ATCCCCATCCTCCAGAGGACACTGGGGAAGTCACACAGGTAATTAAGCATCCCTCTCAGAAACAGCGCTTCAGAGGGCGGCACAGGTGGCAGTTACATACGGGTTCCTCAAACAAATGCCACCGATGAATTGTGTGACTCCATTCAGAAGAGGAGCAGGAATTGTTATGTGTACACCAGCCTGGGTATAAATATTATGTCAACGTCATGCTTTCCAGCCAATTCTTCGTCTACAGGTATCCATCAGGGTGTATTAACATACATAAAACTGAAGGCTGTGACTTTTCCTCGAGCATTTCCCTTTCTAACAACCTCATTTCTCTCCTGTGCACGATCAACACACAAATCCAGCATGAAACAAAACCCCTCGACATCGCACCACACACAATTTTACTATTCTCTGCAAGTGAAGCATTTCACTCGCAGCTCCAACTTTCTTCTTCATCACTTGTTTTACCATCACCCGGCAATTTCAGTTCATGTCAAACCAAATTTGCCTGGACACAGGGAACAGCTACAACTGCAGAAACCCATCTCACGGAACGATCCAGCCGAGCAGGTTCCGCACAAGCCAACCATTCACGAACGCAGGTGCTTTCAGCTCCAGCGAAATCCACCTCAGGACAGCGGGGATGTCACTTAGCATGGCAAACAGAAGCAAGGGTAGCTATTACCACTGAGATGTTGAATCAGATATGGACTAAAGGTGCCTCTCCCACCCTCTGCTCCAGAGGGACCTTCATTTGAAATCGAAGAGGCCAGGGCGGCAGCAGGGACTGCAGCCAGTGTGGGCGGAGGTGCAGAACAGAGCTCAGATCAGCGCTGCTGCCCAGCAGGAACCGGGAAAGCCCTGCTCTAGCAGTACCACTTGTCTGGCTTGGGAGAGGTTTAAATACTCCAGCAGAGGAGCACTGGGCCAGCCCGGCTGTATTATGCTACCAGCCTTTCCTCGGAGCAGCAGCACAGCAGCATCCCTGCTCCTGCAACACGTTCCCAGGAGGGGATCAAAGACTGCTGCAGCACAGGAGCAAGGACTAAATTGCACTAAAAACACAGGCAGACCATGCCTAATCCTGCATGCTTACCTGAACACAAGCAGACAAGCTCCTATGGGTGATGTATATACAGCTTTACCCCAAAGATACCCCACAGCCACTAGACACTGATGGAGACGGACCAAAGACAACAGCAATGCAGCGAGCAGCACTGCGACGGCACCGCGGCAGCAGGCGAGGGAAGCACGGGTGCCTCTGCACCGAGCCAGGCACCTCGCGCACGGCTGCTCTCACCGGGCAGAGACACTGGAGCAGCTCAGGGCTGAGCAATTACCTGACCTCTGCTTTCGATCAGGGGCATCCGCACTTTGCTCAGCTCAAGGGCACAATGGCAATTATCCAGAGTCCACAAGCTCCTTTTAACTGGGATGACCCTGAGCAGAAAGCTCTCTTTGCTGTCAATACCGAGAACACAGATCTCTGATCAGGTTGGCAGGACCGGGCTGCTTTGTGATGGACCTGAGAATCCTGGAAACCAGATGTTCAAACACCTGTAAAGCCTTGGCCACGCATCCAGATACCTGCTGGCTGCTCAGGACTGCAAGACATCGCAGTGCTGGGGGCAGATGCAGCTTTGTACATCATACACCAGCAAAAGTTAACTCATTAGGTTTAGAAATTGAAATACACAGTGACTACCTGCAAAATATCAGAATATGTTATGGGAAAAACTCCTGCACCTCGCCAGTTATGGTGGCACCCTGGCCACAGCCATGTGCGGGACGGCATCGGGAATGGCAGTGCCACACGGGAGCTTTGCAGCCTCAGCAGGAGTGGGGTGAGGGATGCCAGAAGCATCTCACGCTCCCCAGGCACAGGGATACCAACTAGGGCGTGAGACCTCAGTGCTGCTCACAGAATAACCAAGGAGTGTCCTCACAGAGAGATATATTTATTATTCGGCCGTCAACCTCAGGGTACTGGTGTCAATGCACAAAACAGCAAAAAAAAGTGCCAAGCTAGGCTTTGCTACAGCATGGGTGCTGAAGAGAAGCAAGTCCTTCGTGGGAGAAACTATATGAAGGCCCTGAACCATGCTAGTACTGGTTTTGTTGGGGTGTTGGGTTTTTTTGGTGGGAAGACAGCGTTTGGACAGGAATTCTTTTAACCTCGGCCGTTTCATGGTTCAATTCACAGTCCACTTAAGATCACAGAGGTCCATGGAACCACATTGCCGAGGCCAGCACTGAACAGTTTCGCTCAGCTCTCATGTCTACGCTTCAAAGAAAAGAGTTAAATTGGAGAGGATTCAGAAAACTCCGTGAGAATAAGACAGCTGGGAAACTTGACTCAATTAAAATACAGAGCCTAAGGAAGCCCAATCCATTCATTTTGTCAATTAAACGCTCGGGAAATTAATTTTAGCATGGCCTGTGTACATCCACAGGAGCAAAGACTGTGACAATAGAACTGCAAAGGTAATGCCACTGTGCCACCCCCTGAAGTTCTCACAATGAAATCCATTTCCGTTTTCTTAAAAAAAACCCAAACAAACAAACACACCATGACTGAGCTGGAATGTGGGGATTTAACACTGATCACTAAGCAATGACCTGCAGGCTGCATCCCACCACAGAATTCAGACAAGATCATATTGGCTTCTTTTAATTCAAAGCCTGTGAGCCAAAAACATCGCTGTGAAGCAGCATAAGGAACTGGCACCACAACAAACTACCCTCACAGGCACCTCGGCAGCGCTCAGCCCTTCCTCAGAGCCCCTCCTCGGCACGGGCAGGGATTTCTGTAGGGCTGATATCTGCCAGGGTCTGCCAGCTCTGATATAGCATCAGAACAGACAGGTTTGTATCTAGCTTTTACAGCTATTTGATGAATTCCTGAAGCCAAGACCTAAACCAGCCATTTGCACCTTCCTTGGTCGCAGATGTGCGAAGGCACGCAAGGGGCAAAATGACAACTGGAGACCAACGATACTGCGACAGGGAAAGCCCAGGCAGCCAGCCACCGCAGCTCAGGAACTTCCCATACCTGCTTTGTTAGTTTTAATGCTCCTTGTTGGTCCCACCAACTCTGACACTATCAGGCGGTGGAACATCCTGCAGCAGAGTGCCACGGGGTTTAATAGCATGTTGTGTGAAAAAGCACTTCCGCCTGTTTATTTTAGACCTGCTGCATCATAATTTCCTGTAAGAAACAGAAAACTTATGTTCCCTCCTCGCTTTTTCTGACCTGCCCATGACTTCATGCACCTGCATGATATCTCCTGTCAGCAGGCTTCTCCCCTAAGGTGAGGAAATGAAGGGAACCTGCTTGTCCACGCTGCCCCAGCCTTTCCCAGCGCTCCCCTTTTGAGACGGGCTAACCAGAACTGCCAGCGACATCCAGGACACAAACTGCCAACCAGCTCTGCAGAGGTGTAATGATGTTTTCTGCTTTGTTCTCTGTTCCTTTAAAGTAATTCCAAAATATCCCTTTTAGGCTATGGTGAGGTGTGGAAGCAAGGTTTTGAAAAAAACAACTGCTGAGACACCAACAGGTCTTTCCTGAACAGTAAAAGCTGATGTAGACTCAACTGCTGGGATGTCTGTTACCTTCATCGCACCCGCTGCCATCCTATCTCGTTGACCACACTAGCGCTCACCCACTCAGTATTATCTGCTGTCTGCAACTCCCCACAGTCCGCTTTAGCTACCCTACATAATTTAGGATTAAGTTTTCCTTCTCCACATCACCACATTCAGAAAA
>NW_010121211.1:0-372 GCF_000699245.1 Pterocles gutturalis
ATGGCAGCCCAGTGAGGTGGAGGAGCTGCTGGGTGCCCATGGTGGGTCCAGCTGGCCTGGCCAAATGCTTCCTGTTGGTACCAGGAGAGCTTCCAGTGCTAGCATTGGTCCCTTGGGCAGGCAGCTACCCTCTGCCCCCAGAGCTCACACTTGCAGGTGATGTCCGAGCTGTTGTGGAACTAGTAAAGCTCCCTGTCCCAGAGTGTCCTGGTTTCAGCTGGGACAGAGTGAACTTTCTTCCCAGCAGCCAGTGTGAGGGTATATTTTGGGTTTGTGCTGAGGAGAAGCTGATCACAAACTGATGGGCAGAGCTGCTGCCAGGACAGTCAAGGACTTTCCAGTTTCTCTGCTGCGCCCGTGTCTGCAGGGGCA
>NW_010121211.1:396-14455 GCF_000699245.1 Pterocles gutturalis
CTCAGGTTGAGGACTGAGACCCAAACTGGCCAATGGTCTGTTCCATCCCATGCCCGGCATGGCCAGGTTATGGGTGAGGCTCTGTCCGGAAGGGCTCTCTCTTGCTTCGGGTTGTCTCCCTCTGGGTCACCTCTCTTTCAGGGTCATCTCAGTCTCTTGGACACTAAGGCTCTTATCTCCATCTTGAGATCATGGTTTCAGGACTCTCCCTGCGCTGGTATAATTAGCTGGGAATGGGCTGAGCCTTGGTCATGGGTTTGTGAGCAGTGTCACTGTGTGTCACTCGTTTGTGTATTATTATCATCATTATTATTGTTTCCACTATTATTGTAGTTTAGTTATTAAATTGTGCTTATCTCACCCCACGAGTCTCTTTTCCCTTCACCCCTTTAATCCTCTCGCCATCCCTGGGAGGATGGGAGGGTGAGTGAGCGGTTGTTGTATAAAACCACAACACCGAGGCTGCCTGCTGATTCTTTGGCAGTGGTCATTTCTGCCGCAGTGTTGCCTGGGGGATGCCCCTGCCCCAGCAGCGGTGGGGTGTGTGGGTACCAGGATGCTCCCAGCTGGGACCCCTGGGCAGCACCCTGCCAAGCAGTGAGCC
The DNA here is from genome assembly GCF_000699245.1 of Pterocles gutturalis. Taxonomy (NCBI): domain Eukaryota; kingdom Metazoa; phylum Chordata; class Aves; order Pterocliformes; family Pteroclidae; genus Pterocles; species Pterocles gutturalis. Next base: position 1,001 of record NW_010121211.1, read on the forward strand.
TGGCTGGCTGCAGCTGTGGTCACCTCAGCGGGGTTTATCCCTGCCGGCCTTGGGTACAGACAACCCCCTGGAAAATATTTACACACAAGGAAGAGCTGGGGGTGTCAGAGCTGCAGTTCAAGCTCCTGAAATCCTCTTTGAGCGTTTATTTCAGAGGGATTTTCCCTACTGCTAGTTTTCCAGCAAGCAGCAGCATGGGACTGCATGAGGGTGGGCTGTGCACCACCACGAGACACCCGCCTGGCAGCAGCTTTGAGGGCGGACGGTGGCCCTGTGAGCTGGCCCTGGGGCTATTGGGGCCACCAGCTCCCAGGGATGGATGGAGGATGGACATTCCCAGCAGGTTGATGCTGAGCTATGCAGCCATCCTGGGAATCTCTGGCTGCTCAGCCCTGGGGGCTGAACAATGCAGGCAAGTGTGAGGCTTGGCCTAGCTGAGCCCTGAACCCTCCCCAGCTGGAGACCCTCCACCTCCCTGGGGACCTGTCTGGGGGAAGATGGGTTCCCCACATCCAACCTGAACCCCCCCCCCAAAGCCGGGGACCGGGGGGCTGCTCATTGCATTGCTTGTCACTGCCAAGAGGGGTTTGGTCACATCCATCCCCTCCGTCCCTTCCTGTGCCATGGTCAGGGAGTGCTCTCAGACCCCCTCCCAGCATCCCCACCACCACACCCAACAAGCCCACCTCCCACCCATCTCCTCGCTGGTTGGGTGTTCTAATCCTTGACCCACTGGGCACCCACTGTGGGGTCATGGCAGGGTCCCCTCATCCCCATCGTGCAACCCAGGACATGGCTCCGCCATCACCTCGGGGCTCTTCAGCAGGTGCCACTGGTCTTTGAGGAGCTCTCAAGCAAGGAGGAGGACAAACCCTGGTGACCAAAAGATGCATGGGAAGCGCCGCCACCACAAGCGTGGCGCTGCTCTACCAGGACACCTCCATCATCTTCAGGATGCTGCTGTAGAGGCGTCCAGGGGCGTCCAAGCCCCAGATGAAGTCCCAGTGGTTCCAGTCAGGGAGGTGGCCATAAGTGACGAGGTGAGTGATGCGGGGCAGCAGCAGGCGGACATCCTTCAAATCAGCCACCCAGTCTGCCCCCCCTGACCACACTGCAGTGGGCACGGGCATCTCCTCCACTCGGTAGAAGGGAGGTGTTTCCTGGAGGGACACAGAGACCTCTGAGGAACCGCTGTCGTGGTCAACCCCAGTGAGCCAGCCTGTCCCTGCATTACCCAGGACAGTCCCCCAGCATCTCCAGCCACCAGCACTGCTGCTGCAGCTCCTTACCTGGTGGTACACGGCTGGGTTTTTGCTGCCATAGTCAAAGGCTTTGAATTCTCCTGATTTCACCATCTAGGAGGAGAGGATAGATCTGCAGTGGGAGGCCAGCGAGCTCTGCCACGTGGGTCCATCATTTCCCGGCCTCCTTGAGGGACCGAGCAATGAGAGGGAGCTCATACAGGATGTTGCAGGAGGAGCTGGTGTCCCTGCAAAGCCAGGCTTTTTGCCCTTTTTTAACACGGTGATGCTTTGACCTCCAGCTCCTCGCCTGGCCCCAGCCATGGGCTGACAAACCAAAGTGTTGTGTGTGACTCCTTGGCTACCCCAGTGCAATGATTGTGCCTCTGGAAACCTGCTCATCACCAGCAGCCCTGTGTGTGCAGGATGCTGCTAGAGAACTTCACATTGGCCCATTTTCCTTCAACAACCTGGTCATCCTTACCTTCTCATGACACTTTGGGCTCAGAGTACAGACACATCAGTGAGCCCAGTTATTACAAGAGTTGCTTCTATGCTGGGGGCGAAAGCTCAGATACCTGCATGGTAGTTGTATTGATTTAAAAGACCTTTTTTGCCTTCCACATCACCTATAATTTGGCTCTGCAAGGAGGCACCAGAGTGGGGGTCTCCAGCCTGGCCACGTTTCCAGGAGAGCTGATGCTGCAGCAGGTTTCTCAGCCTGACAGCGTCTAGCGCCAGCATCCCTGGGGCCTCTCTGGGCAGGGGGACATGCTGTTGGATCCTCCTTCACCTCCTTGCCTCCAGCTGAGCAAGCCCAGCTCCCCCAGCCTCCCCTCGCATGCCTTGGCCCCCACCCACCATTGCCATGGTGTCCACAGCCTTGCTCTGCTTTGGGGATCCCTGGGCTCCCCAGACTGGTCCCAGCATCCAGCTGTGGCCTCCCCATCCCTTCCCTTGTCCTGCCTGGCACACCCTGGTGTCCCTTGGTCCCCAAAGGGGCAACTCATCCTGCATCCAGCATCTCTTCTGTACAGCTGATTTCTTGCCTTTCTTATGAGCTACTAACATCCAAGATACCCAACCTCTGATGTCTGCCCTGGACACACCAGGCTCTTGATGAAGGGACCATCTCAGGGGTGAAGCATCTGCCTTTCAGGAAACCCACCTGGGCCCAGTGCATCACATTTTTGACAGATGTCCCATCTGGAAAGTGGGAGGTGTACACATCCAGCCGCGTCTGCAAGGAAATGTATTCAAGCTCTCATTGCTTTTCTTGGGATAGGAGTGAGGATGGCAGTTTGCCAGATGATGCATTTCCCAAAGCAGCCACTGCTGAGTCCTGCTGCCCAGAGAGCCGCGTTGGGTTCAAGGATATCATTTGCATTAAAAATCAATTGCTCTGAGATAGGTCCAGGAGGAGGATGGCAATGAAGGATGAGGTAAACCCGGCTCCCAGTGATACCTCCTCAGGACTCGGGAACTGTGCTCAAGACCTCAGTGACTACCTGTGGTCACCCTGACATGGCTTCAGCAGACCGGAGGTGGGGGGGGAGGGGTGCGGGGGCTGCACCCCAGGGGTGTGGGGGGTCTGGGTGACAGGCAGCCCTAACTCAGAGATGCCATCGGGTGCCACCTGGCCACTGCCATTCACCCAGCAGAGCCTGGGGACTTTTCCTATCTGGGGAGGAGAAGCCTCACCCACCATGTTGAGGTTCTTCTCATTGCAGCCGCCCAGCAGAGAGAAGAGGTTGGCGCAGGGCTTGCGCAGCAGCGGGTGCCTGCACAGCACGGGGAGAAACCTCCACAGCTTCCTTACCCGCAGTGAGGCATCCGTTTTGCCAAGCACAATCTGCAGAAGCAAAGGGCAGTGTTGGTTTCCTGCAGCCTAGCCTCGCATTGCCTCCTGTGATGCCTCCACACAAGTCAAACCTGCTCTTCCTTTGCCCTCCTGCCTCACTGAGACGTGTCCGGCTCATTGCAGGAGGCATGCTGATGGAGTAAGCACCAGGGAAAGCAATATTCAGGACTCTCCTCTTTCCTCCCACCTCCCCCAAGCATTGGATTCATTTTTTCACTGGCATTAAAACCAGCACAGTAAAGCTTCTCATTTCCAGGCAGTCTGTCTGGGAATTCAACAAGTGCCCCTATAGAAAGACCAGTTTCAACACCTGGAGATCCTAGAGATGGAAGGAAGGCATGTACTCAACAAAGTGACCATGCAGGAGCACGTCTGCACCCAAATTGTGCCTGTGCTTCCAAATCGGCAGGAATTAACTGTTTTCTGGCCCATCAGATAGCCCTGGGCACAGTGTCTTGTCACTGTCCCTTTTCTTGCACCAGTGTGTTTGAGGGAGGAGAGCGTGGAGTGTTCCCCTACCTCAAGCATCTTGTTTTGCTTGTCCAGAAGGAAGAATGATTTCAACACAGGACTTTTGCTGTGTCTCATTGTCACTACTGGAGCCAGGGCAAAAAACATTTTGATTTTCTGAGCCAGTTCTGGCATGGCTGAAAACGCAACAAATGCTGAGGAAACAAAAAAAACAAAAACAAAACAAAACAACCTGAGACTTGGTTGATCTTTCTTCAGGTGCTTAGTCTGTGGGTTTACTTGGACCCACTGCCCAGATCTGTTTATCTGGCCTTAGCTCCAGTTAGAAACCTGGGATCTCTCGCCACCCTTGTGCTTAACGTTAGTGCTAGAGATGGCCAGAAGGAGACAACGCCTTTATTCCTATGGTTAGAAGTGGCTGCTGATGGGACTACCACTGATGGGAAGTCCTGCCCCATTCACAGGTGAAGGGAGCAGTACTGCCATCTTCCATCAGCCACTGCCAAGAGGTTTTCTCTAATACCCCTGCAGACCCAGCTAGTGACGAGAAGCACCTTGCGTTTCATCAGAACGCAGAAGCTGTGACCTCCATGCAAAATGCCTTTAGTTTTGAGGTGGAACATTGCAATCTGGTTTTCTAGGTGGAATTATAATTGCTCCACTTGCAACGAGGAGCTTACTGAGGTCACCGGGAGTCTTTCTTACAGCCCTAGGAGCACGCTGGTCCTCCTAGATGTCTTCTATGGAAAGCATGGCCGCTGTGGGACTTCTCACCACAAGAGACCTTCTACCTAGCATGCCTGCTCAGCAGCCCACAAAGACGGGACCTCTCTGCTTTCTGCTTACAGACACCAATATGAAGATTTTTCAAGGTGGTCTGGGCAATGTGATGTGCAACACCTTCTAACGCACCAATCGTGCAGCCCTGGGAGTAGCCAATGTAATAGATCTGCTGCTGCCCGGTCCTCTGCAGAACAAAGTCGATCATGGCTGGGAGGTCGTACATTGCCATTTCGTGAAAGCTGCAACACAGGAGCAGTGCATCAGTTATATGGTAACAGCAGGAGGGCAGTGAGGTGCTGGCACCATGTCAGCAGGCAGATCTGCAGGTACCTCCCTCCTCCCCAGGCACATCGCCGAGAGATCTGGGGGAGGCCGCACTTGGGGATTAGGTGCTCTGGCTTGCCTGCTTGGAGGCACCCACCTCTGCCTAGAGGCTAGTGGCAAGGCAGAGAAGTTTGCCATGCGTTTGTAATCCGCTCCAGCCCACCTGAAATCCCAGAATTCAACCTGGTCAGCTGAAAGGTGCTGATGTCTCTGGGACCAGCTTGTCCCTCGGCTGTTTCCCACCCAGACATCATAGCCGGAGTCTGCTAGTATGAAGCCAAGGCTGTTGTTAGCCAGATTTTCCACCCAGTTGCTGCCTTCTCCGAATACCCCATGCTGGAGAAACACGACTGGCTTAGCCCCTGGATGTGAAAGGAACAGCGCTTTTTGTTGAAACAGAATTTCTCTCCTTGCTCACCCCAAATTCAGACCAATAAAGCCTATTTCTTGCACTGCCAGAGGACACGCAATGTGCATTTTAATGATATCTGCTGGTGAAGAAATCCTTGCTGTAGCTGTCTGATGGTGGGTGCCCTCGTTGTCTGAGGCCAGGAGGCTGTGGACATCCCTCCTCAGCCTTTCAGACCCCAGGTGCTCACCCCCACAAGCTCAGCACCATGGCCACTGACCACAACCATGTGAAAGCCCAGATGTGCAGGCACGTCCCTGAGATCGTTAGAACCCCGAAGTCATAAGTTTATGGGGAAAAAACTTAAATGAGGAGCTCACTTAAGATACATCTGCACTCTCTGAACCTCAAAACCAAGTCTCGGGTTGATCTGAAAGGCGGTTGCTGTGTGGCAGGCACCCTTTCCTGTGCTGGCTGCTGAATTTGACTCTACATTGGAGAAGTAGTGTGGATTTGGTATTTTTGCTTTAGCAAATAAAGCCCTGGCCTGGTAAGGTTCATCTCTTCACCTGCTTGTTGTATTAAGTTTGGGTTTGTTTGGGGGGTTTTTGGGGAAAAGGTTTTTTTGGGGGGGAGGGGGGTGTTTTTTTTTCTGGCTTCCTTGTGAAATAGAGCCGTACCTCTGTTCCTAGGATTTTCTCTTCCATGAGGAATTCTGTTTAGGCTGACGTAGTAGCCGTCACGTGTCAGGACTTCATACTCCTCACTGGGGTACCCTCTGTAGCTGATCATTTGGCTCTGGGGAAAGAAAAAGACAGGTGGAAAGCTTTCTGTAGCCGAGGTGCTCATTTGACTCAAAGAGCGCATCCCCCATTGCCTGGGATGCCTTTGCAAAACCGAAACACTGCGGCAGCCGGGACACTGCTTTGCCTGGGGTGTCTCTGGATCAGCTGATGACATTTTTGAGAGAGGATATGGTGCCCGAATCCCACACCTGCCCCAGCGAGATACCCAAGGGAAGAGGAGATGCTCAGCTGGGCAGTAGCAGGGCTGCTCTGCAGCATGCAGTAGCACATGCGTTGAAATGTTTCCGAAAACAAAGACTGAAACCCAAAGGATTTACTTACAGCTGTCACCGGCGGCAGGACGTGTCATATCATGCTCTGAGCTGATGCATGGGGCAGATAAAGTGGTGGGGCTTATCAAACCTGCCGAGCTGGGCTGACTGGGACGGTGATAGGACAAGTCCTGTAGGACTTATCGCGGGGCTCCTGAGGCTCTGCCTGAGTTTTATTGATGCTGAAAACTCCACAGACTGGGAAGTTTCCAGATAGTGAAATCCAGCTGTGATCCTGCCTACACGTCGCTGTACACTCGCTTTGCAACACGGTTGGCAGAAGATATTTTTTCTCAGCAATTTTACTGCCCAAGTCTTGGGTCCATCTAAACCCACAGTCAGAGACTTTCAGGACTTGCCTGGACATGATCATGTGCAACCTGCTGCGGCTGGAGGAGAGGAGCCACGCAGAACTTTCTGCCCTCCAGAAAGGTGTCTGAGGAAATCCAGCTTGGTATTACTTTCTTCTCTAACTGACCTGCTTTATATTTCTGGAAAGAAGAGGACTCCTTCAGGAAACAGGACTTGTTAATGATGGTGTGGAAGCAACATCATGTCACCCTGCTCAACAAAACCAGCACACGCCAAGCCCTCTCCACATACATACCCTCCATCCCTCCCTCCCCCAGCGGAACGTCCACAAACTTTCAGACAGAATGGAAATTCAAACTTCTGACTTACAATGTTCATGGAGGTCTCGGGATTTATAACCTTTTTGTGCTTGATGGCATCTGCTGAGTTCACAGGTGCTTGTATTGAAACCAGGACTGCAATAAACAGCCACATCTTGTATCTGTGTAAATAATAATAATTATTATTATTATTTATTAATACTATTATTATATAATGTTTTTATGAATGTCTGTTTCTACTTGGTTATGACAGGTTAAGTTCTTCAGGTATCTGAAGACCATCTTCCCTGGTTGGGACCAGGGAAGCGGAGGGGATTCCCAGTTCCAGCTTCCGTTAGAGTCCACAGAAGGCTCTGCATACTCCTCCAGACAGACTGGATCTGGTACTAGGCAAGACCCATTTTTGTACTTTCAATGGCAAAAAGAAGAGAAGCAGCTTTATAATGCAAGAACTAAAGCAACAGAAAATGCTGTAGGGCCAGTTGTCACATAGAGGAAATTGATTTGAAGTAAGAGTTTATGCTATGCAAAGAAAGCATTTGGGTTGGCTGGGCTATGTCTATACTTTTGCAATTTCTTTGTTGCATGGCTTTTGCACCCAGAAGCCACTATTAACACACGGATCTTGTGAACTGAAGCTAGCAGAAACTCATAGGAAGACTATTTATTACATAAGTGTAGCCTGAAAAAAAGCAAACCTTTGGATCTCCTTAGAGATTCCTGACCCAAGCAGAGATCTATCCTTAATATACATGGTTAATATTATATATGAATTCTAATGCTTCACCAGACTCTTAAAAATTAGAGTTTAACTTCAACCCAGAAGCATGAGTTGCAAATCTTCTCACCAGCCATCTGCCTGCTCTCTACCTTCCTTTCCTCCTTCTCCCAGTGGGTCTCCCACACTGTGAGGCATACTTATCCTCAGAAATATTCCCAGTAACCCTCCCTATGGCATTACCAAGATACCAAGAAAAAAAGAAATTGGTGCTTTTTCACCCTCAGGATAGCTCCAATGCAAATCCAATTACACAGAGGAAAATACGTTACCAGGCAGAGCCCACTGTCGTAGCTGATCAGGCTGGTGGTGTGAACGGCGGTGGCTCTATCAACCCCAGTGTTAAAGAGCACATTGTCTCAGAGCCCTGCTACGTTGACACTGTGCTGGACCACATTACATGTCCTGCAATTAAGTGATGTGTGCACTGGTCATATCTTTGATAACTTCCTCTGCTTGGCCATGTGGTCATGACTTTCATGCTTGCAAAGGGTTACATTTCCAAAAGCAGCCGGAGAGGTGTGGTGAGGAATTTCAGCTATGGAGTTGTACCTTAAGCTCATGATAGCCATGGTAAAAAAAAAAAAAGAAAGGTCAAAAGATTTTCTTTGTAAAGGGTTATTTCCTAACTCCAAGGGGCCTTTGGGAATGCCTCTTAGAAGAACGCCTGGAGCAACAAAAGGACTTGGGCTCCACCAGCTTCAAAAGGCCACAGGAGAACACTGACCTCTCCATCGACACACCAAGGGCAGGTCAGGCTTCAGCAGCTGCCTGAGTGGGAGACACTCGGTAGTTACACCACTCTTCAAAAGTGACAGTGGCCCATGCAACCTCCATACAGTCCTTACGCCCAAGTGGTACTGTATTTGCAACTGGCAATTTGCAAAACCTCTGCAGTGTTTTCTGGAAAAGCACCAAGCTTGCTGTCTTGCCAACGGACAGCAGAACGGAGGAGAGTTTATGCAACACCGCTGTTTGGCTGAAGCAGCAGGTATTGCACAGAGTAAAGGGGTTCATTCTCCACCTCCAGCCCATGACCTTACAACCTTTCTGTAGCTGGTTGGTGACCACCTAAAAGACCAAGCCTTCAGTTGGCTACCAGGTGTTCTACTTGAGTATATTTTTCCTGGTCATGGATTAGGTTGATTTCTCATGTTCATACCAGCCACAGTCTCTGAGCAGCATGTGAGTTGTGAAACACAGCCCAAACACATGTGTTACTCCATCCACCAGACTGTAATTTTTCTATCAGCACTGCAACCGCTGACACAAAGGGACTGTGTGTGTAAGCCATTTTGAAAGCAGGTGTGGCCAGAGCCTTCACTGTTTCATTACCTTACTTCTGTCCCTGTGTCTACTTTGGTCTTTTGAAAATGTCTTCTCACTCCTATGAGTGCAAAAGTCCCACTACATAAGATGGGTTTCACATGTTGTGTAGTGAGCAATTCCACTGTGCGTTCCAAGAGGAGTTAAAAAACACCCTATGGATGGAGAAACCCCTACCCAGCTTCTGTTTTTCTGCTCTACCATCAGGTTTCCTTCAACAGCATCAAGACAGCCCTCCCCTTTTACTCATAGGGTCGGCCACTTCATCCACCATCAGGTCTGATGCCTTCTACCTCCACTGGGTACTAGTTATCCAGCGGAGGTACTAAGTGCTAGTACTAGGTACTAACAGAGGTTGGAAAGTCAGCAGAGACTTCTCCAGCAACCTCAGGCCACGCGCAGAGGCTTTTCAAGCAGCATATCAGCACTGAGGCTAGTGTGTGATTTAGGACCAGTACCTATCATAACTGGGGTGGGAAGGAGAGAAGTTGCCAACAGGTAGCTTTTGACAGAGAAACTCTCGCGTAGCTTAGACAAAGGAAGAAATTAAGACCTTTGAGTTATTTGAAGTTGGGAGACCAGAGCTGGGTGTTTTGATGCGTATGTGCAAGTTTAGGTGGAAAGAGCACTACCATCATGATTGCACAATTTATAGGATTGGAAATAGTCACTAGCATTAACCTACGGTGTCAGGACCCCATAATACATTGTAGGGTTTGCATCCTGAATGGGGAAAGATAATATAATTCTGATTGTAGCAATAAGAGAACATCAACTCTTGTATAATCCTTGCCAGATAAGCACGATTCCCTTGCAGTAATGTTGGATAACCTTGCTCAAGTAAAGAACCTGATAAGGAAAGGAGTGCTTATCTGGTTGCAGTTCTCCAAGTTTAAAGTCCCTCAGCTAGGCTGGGAGATCTCCAGCATCGCTGATTACACACTCAGTAGGGGTTTTGCTCATGTTTGAGTTGCAGAGTGAAGCTTGACGAAACAACCAATTCTTTTTACAACACCTGTCTAGAATAGTTCATACAGTCATTTTATTCCGTGATGGGTTTGCCCTTGTCTGGGGGCCAAAACCACACACCCACTCACACAATTCCCACACCCCCTCCCTCCACCCCCGATCCGAGGATAGGGGAGAGAGTTAAAGGGGTAAAGGGAAAAAAGGACTCATGGGTTGAGATAAGGACAATTTAATAACTAAACTACAATAGTATTGAAAATAATAGTACATACAAATGAGTGATACACTGTGATACTGTCCCCCCCTACCCGATGATAAAGACTCAGCCTGTTCCCAGCTAATGATCCCAGAGCAGGGACAGTCGATCCCGGAACAGGGAGAGTCATGAAACCACACTCACGATTCCCCCAGGCAGGGGGTGCACCGTTCCCAGAGATAACAGTCCGAGCGTCCCAGACCGAGAGCTAAATGGGGTGTGGGGGGGAAAGACTTGGGAGAGCGGCCACCTGGAGCGAGATGATCCAGAGCCAAGAGAGATCCAGAAACCAAAGGGACCCTCAACAAAAAGGGCCGATCTTCTGTAGGGTCCTCACCTATATACTGGGCATGACGTGTATGTTATGGAATAGATTATTGGCTGCTCTGAGTTTCAGTTCTGAACCTAAGATCAAATCCTAGGCTAGTATCCGAGGCTGTGTTCCCTCCCAGCCCCCACCCCCTGCACCCCTGTCTGCGGGGAGCAGAGAAGCTGAAAGACCTTGACATCCTGACAACAACTGTAAACATCACTTTTTATCAGCTTTCTTCTCAGCACAAATCCAAAACACAGCCTCTTGCTAGCTATTATGAAGAAAGTTAACTCTGTCTCTGCTTAACCCAGGACATATCCACAGTCGTGAAATTGAATCAACAAAAGCATAAATGTTCCTAAATATTGATTGTACAATTGGCTTTAAAGAGTATTTTAAAGATAAAATTTCGTCTGTTCTAGAATTTGGTCTGTTCATGAACAGACCTGGGCCAACTTAGCAAACTTTCTCAATAAGGAAATACTAACATTTTTCAAATTTGATGTCATTGGTGTCGCCAGTGTATTGGGGAAAAGATGATTGGGCTCAGATTAGTCAATGCCCTGGTCAGGACTATCAGAGACCTTCAGGGAGCAGTAACATGTCCCACATGCCGTAGCCCAGGGTCTGGAATGGAGACCAACACAGGCTTGTGAAGAGTGCTGGAGGTAGTTATACCTCATTATGATTTTGGGAAACCATAACTTTCCATGGCCTTATACCATTCCCATCTGCCTAAAGCACCAACAGACAAAAATACAAGTCTCAAAGACCAGTTATTGCATCTCTCTTCCAAGCACTTACCAAGCAATCTCAAAAGAAAATTTGGAAATAACATAGGAAATAACACAGCAATTGCTCCTAGTTCCTGAAATAAGAAAGTGAATGTCAACTGAATAAACCTCGGAATCTACTCAGCAATGCCAGTGAGTGCTGGAAACTGTTGTCAGGCTTGCTGTTAAGGGTCAAAAACCCATGAAAAGGCAGTACACCATCTGACATAACTCAATGAAACCTCATCCTAGATTAATCCCAGTACAAATCAGTTTCTAAATAACAGCGTAGGCCAGCATGTTGCTTAAAGCAGACACCAAAGCAATCCTAAGGTTACTTACAAAAGCGCAACTTCACTTGAAGCATCTGCCTGTGTGTAATCCTCAAGCAGGAAGGACCCACGTAGTAGATGTGCTCACCATCTCTCCAGTGTGGTCACAGCCTGGAGCTGATCATCTGCTCCACAATTAATGTGTGTGCTGCCTTGTTTTGCAATGACGTGACGATGATAGAAAATTACAGGTCAGCAAACATGGTGTGACTACCATATTTTGAAAGGGATGTGACACAGTTTTAAGCCCTTCCAACCTTGTGTGCTATACACAAGCAGATCAGGAGTGGCTTTGTCTGAGGACATCTGGAAGAAAGTTCAGTAAGTGGCTGAATGACAACCATCCTCCACACATGTAGGTGTATGACTGAGGCTGGCTTGCTCACGGATGGAGAATAAAAGGGGAGCACTGCTTTGCCATGAATATATTCACCGGGGTGCTGAAGGGCTCATGCTGCGTTGTGAAGTCTAAGGGAGAGAGATTGAGTTGATCCAGTCCTTGACATAATGAGCTGATGTCCCAGCCTGAGCTTAGACCTCTGCCATCACCATGGACCTCCCTGATGACTTTTGACTTGCCTGACAGACTTGAGACATGCAAGGGCTCCTGTCTTGGCAAGACCAACACAGCTTGCCATGTAACTCAACCTGTTTATTGATCAAGGCAATCCCAGATGACAGAACATCACAATATTTATGCCACAAGGACCTTAACTGTTTACAAAATGCACTGCTTCAACTGTTGATCCTTTAGCAGGACATGGGAAGCAAGTACCAGTGTCAAAGGGAACAGAGTGATTCCAGAATCTGATTTAGAAATAACTCCACCAAAGTGATCTGTCATGGGAGACTGCCAATGAATGAAGATAACGCAATACAAACATCGCATCAGATAATTACAGAAGTGTCAGAAACATTACAGATGGGACAGAAAGAGAAGAAACTAAACCCTGCAATTCTTATAAACCATCAGAAGCAAAAAGTTAGTACTTTTTAACTAAACATAAATATGTTCTTGCAAGCTTCCCAGAAGTCTGTTGAGGAGAAGTCTTGCCAAGTTTTGGGTGCTTATTTGCAAAGACAGAAAAGTCTTCTTACACTTGCATTGATATGCATGGCATGAACACAGTGCAGTCCTGTAAGAATGTTGCTCCAGGGCAGAGCCCTGCACTATAAATCACACCGCAAAAGATGTAATTACAAATATACCAAGTGAGGTAGCTAATCACTGTTGTTCCAGATAGACCATATCTAACCTATAGCCTAATTCTTACACCCTGAGATTACCTCACCCTGTCCTATTTTTTTTCTGTGGTCAATTCTAGCTGTAAGGATGGAAAGTTCAAGGAAACTTAATGGAAAGTGTTCAAGGCCAGGCTGGATGAGGCTTTGAGCAACCTGGTCTAGAGGAAGGTGTCCCTGCCTATGGCAGCGGGGTGGAACTTGATGGTCTTTCAGGTCCCTTCCAACCCAAACCATTCTGTTATTCTATGATTCTATGGTAAAGTGAAACACCTTTACAAATGCTCCTCTTTGATGATAACTCAAACAGAGCCCACTGAAGCTGTCCTATTAGGATGTGCACCAACAGCGCTGTCCTGCCACCTCCAGACACTTAGATGAAAATATGCTGCGAAGACCCACAGTTTGCCTCTGGAGAGCAGCTGTACTGGACTCGATACCCCTCCTCACCTGCCAGCCTGCCCTCTACCACCCACCTCTTCCCCACAGGGCATGGGGTGGGGGAGGCTGCTTGCATCTGTTGGCAGTGGCCATGTGCCAGCGTTACAAGCAACTGAAAGTTATCCCTGAGCAAGACGAGTGTTGGACAAGCTGAGAACCTCCACAGTCCTCTGGAGGCTTGAGGCACTACAACCACACAGAGCCCAGTGGACCCTATCTTACTTTATTATTATTATTATTATTATTA
>NW_010121212.1:0-1664 GCF_000699245.1 Pterocles gutturalis
TCTCTTTTCCCTCCCCCGAAGTTTCGCGCAGTTATTTATTTATTTGGCAGCGTGCGGCGCGCTGCCGCAGAGCAGCAAGAGCCGCTCCGCGCCGTGCCGGGTGCTGGAAGCGGCTCTGTATTGCAGCAGGTAGGGCTGAGCGCTAGGACCTCGGAGAATCCTTCCAGCAGCAATCAGGACTACCTTAAACCCAGCCCAATGCCTCTTCCTGCGCCACTCTGCGTGCTGGATGGAGATCCACAGTCAAGAGCCGCAGCTCAGTGCTGGAGTACAACATTTCACAGGGAGCCCTGCAGAAGCAACACCTGTTTCGAGCCAGCCAAGAAAGACACAAGCACTTGTATGTTGCTGCTTTGCTTGTGGATCGTCAATAATCCTAAACCAGTGGACATCTGCTGAGCCTCCTGAGAATTCTGGATAATAGATTTGGACGTCAAAAGTTTTTTTCCTTTTCCTTTTTTTTAATTTTTAATTTTTTTTTTTTTTTGGATTTATCTCAGCCAACAACGTGAGATTTCCCCCTCCCCCTTTGCAGGATTCACGCTGATGTATGCAGTCTGTTATAGAGTAAAAACAGCGCATGCCTTTCTGGAGTCAGAATCCATAAATCCTGACGTAGCCTGTGCATCTTAAAAAAAAAAAAATCCCTATAACGCCTAGGTATTTAAGTTGCTATGGTCATTCTTATCTTAAACCAAATGGAGAAACTACGGATTTTTTTCTTTATTACGGTTGGATGGGCTGAAGACCATACTGCTTGCTAAGAGCTGGGGATATATGCATTTATACAGATATACACATCTATATGTTTATAAATATGTCAGTGTGTGAGTATCAAGTGGTGGTTTCTTAGACTAACTGGTTTGACCTTGAACCTGTACCAGTCAAAACAGAATATTACTTTTATTTATGCATTTAATGGATTGAAGAAAGAACATTTTCTCTGTAACTGCGCTAGGGAGGGGAGTGGAATATACCTAATCTTATATCTCCTGGGTTTGGCACCATCATTATTGTTTATTCTTATTCTCTAAAAGCAGAATCTTCTGATGGCTCCCTTAGGTGAAGTTGGGAACTATTTCGGTGTGCAGGATGCAGTACCCTTTGGGAATGTGCCCGTTTTGCCGGTGGATAGTCCGGTTTTGTTAAGTGACCACCTGGGTCAGTCTGAGGCAGGTGGGCTACCCAGGGGGCCTGCGGTCACGGACTTGGACCATTTAAAGGGGATCCTCAGGCGGAGGCAGCTATACTGCAGGACTGGATTTCATTTAGAAATCTTCCCCAATGGTACTATCCAGGGAACCAGGCAAGACCACAGCAGATTTGGTAGGTATTATCCTTAACCCTTTAGTGGTCATGTGATGAAATAATGGGGCAGAACTGCGGGCGGGGGGACGGCGGGGGATGCGAGGTGGACGGGGAGGGGGGTTTGTGCTGGTGGCTGATCCGCTGAGGGGAAAAAATGACCGTGTCCGGGATTGCAGATGTACACCAGCGGCAGCACCGCAGCGGAACAGGAGCCCTCGCGAAGTCACCGGGCGTTTGGTAGCGATGTTTGTGTGGCCCCAAGTTCTGCTTAAGAGCAGGCACGCACTGGGAGGTGGCGGTGGTGGTGGTATCTTTGCTCAGGACGTTTCTGCTGAATGATTTGATTTCGCGAGTTT
>NW_010121213.1:0-3110 GCF_000699245.1 Pterocles gutturalis
TCCGCTCCCACTGCTGCCTTATTGAGTCCTATGTGTGTGATTTATTCTCCAGAGAAGATGTCACAGCCATATTATTTGACTAACTCAATGGGAGTATGGCCAGATTATCTTCCTTGAGTCATCCAAACGGTAGTATTTCATCGGGCAGATGGACCTGTGGCTCGTGACTTTCAGTGGTTGAGAGGTAGGGAAGGGAGAAGAAAGGCCCAAGTTGAACACTCTTCACCCTGCTGCCCCTGCCTGCACTGTGCTATGAGCAGCACTCTGGGGAGGTTTTCCCCACTTTTGCTGTTTCTCATGGAAAAAAAGTCACAAAAGGTGTTCGTTCCAACATACTGGCTAGTAGAAGTGTTTTCTGCCAAGCTCTAGCATTGTAACGTTCCTGATGGAGACAGAGCAAGCCACAAAATACCCTTTCTGAAATTGAATGATGAGTCCAGTAGCGTGGATTAGTGTTTCAATGCAACATTATGAAAATGTTGTTAAGTGCCTTTTCCAATTTGAACTTTTTTTAAATTTTATTTTTAGTTTACATTTGTGTTAGAGATGAGTTCACTTTGTTTGATCTTTACTTTCTTGATTTTACTACAAGAGTAGATCTGACTGGAAGCCAAGCATTTGTGAGGAGTCCCATGAATTAGGAAATTCCCAAACCAAACAGCTTCTCATTCTTAGTTCCCTTCATCCTTTTGGAAATAATGCAGATATGCTCCTGCTGGCAGCTTGTAGACAGTGCAGAAAACCCAATCCCAAGTCCCCAAATAGGACGACTTTAGAAATTTGGAGACATCTTGCCACACAAGACATCTTTTTTTTTCTTCCAACTTGTTCAGGGACCTATCTGAATAGGCAATTCTGACTTCTTTTATACTTAATTATCCTCTTACTTAGCTTAGTAGGAGTGTTTAGGTAACAGTCCAAGCAGCGATGCAGGAGCTAGCCTTGCAAGGGCAGGAGAAGATCTAGGATGATTTTGGTTTGCTAACCTGCAGGAGGTGGGGTGTATAAGGGACCAAACACCAGAATTTAGTTTGTTTTCCAAGGGAGTGGAGCCTGCAATAAACTGTCGCCCCATATTTTGCCTTTTTCTCCCTCTCAGGCACTTAGTAGCTCCATTAGCTGCTGTGGTCTTACCACAGCTGAACAGATGCAGAATTACAGTAGAAAAACCAAACAGGGAAACAATTTTTTGGCTAGCCAGGACAATGGGGATTTTGTGAATTGCTTTCTGGAAGAAGAGGCCGCTTGCTTGTTGTGTAACTCTTCCATGAGAAGTGGTACAGTTTTGCAAATGTGGCTGCAGAAATGGCTTTGAAGCAGATTTTGAAGTGGATTTATGGCCAGACAGCAACTGCTCTGCCCTCTCTGATAGAAAAACCCTGTTATAGCCCTTAATCTGCAGGTGTGGGACACCATGGGAAGGCTCTTGTAGTGGTGGCATGTTCAGCTAGTGTGTATTTTCAGTATTCAAAAATATTCTGCATACTGCCCCATCTCATGTAGGATCCAGTAACCTTGTGTGGAGCTTCACCTCTTCAAAACCTGACCTAGCAGCTGATGGGTTAAGAACCTACCAGCTGATTGCCGTGAACTAATCCTCTGTGCAACTTTCTCTTAGGTTTTTTTTGGGAACTTCTACCAATGTCTGAAATTAATAGAAATGCAGAATAATCCGGGCTTGAAGGGACTGTTGGAAGTCATCTTAATGTGGTTAGATCAGAATGTTCAGGAGCGTGTCCACTGGAGTTCTGCACATCTCCAAGAATGGAGATTCTGCAGTCTGCTTCAGTGTCTGAACACCCTTGTGGTGAAAATAGATTTTTTTGTATCTATTATGTCATTATTTGTGGTTTTCTAAGTCCCACCAAAGGCTATGTCGCATGTTAGCACTGCAGTTTAACTGGATCTGTAACAAGCAGTGAATGTAAAACGTATTTGTGAATATCTCTGTGTAACAAGTGAAGTTGAAAGAAAAACTTTCTTCCAGGCCAAAAGTCACATAGAAAAAGTTTCTGTTGTGTTTCTGATGTTACGTGCAAACATAGAAAAAGTTTCTGTTGTGTTTCTGATGTTACGTGAAAACCTTGAAGCTCTCTTCATTCCCCAAAAGACAAAGCAAATGTAAAACTAAATTGATTTTCAAAAGCTGTGGGGAAATGGGGTACATGGCTGTGATTTGACATAAGTGATTACCTCCAATGTGCTAGAGAGCTGTAAAAGTAGCGCATGTGTTCCTCCTCCTGCTTTATCCTAAAATACAGCCTGAGATAAGGGTGTGATGGTGAATAGAGCTTTATTGCATGGTTCCCTTAGTGCTCAGCAATGACACAAAGCAGGAGGAGCTTGATGCTGCGCAGGTGTTGAAGACTTCCAGCTTTCCTTATTTATCCAGGCAAGAAAGTGGTTTGTTTTGGGTTTTTGGGGTTTTTTTGTGGGTTTTTTTTTTTATGACCATTGCTTTGAATTCCAGCTATTTAAGTAGAGATAGAAGATACAATGGGCCTATTAATACTTTTAAGATAACTTAAGACACAATTGTGCAGGCAAATAACAGGAACTAAAGAGAAAGGGGGGGATGGGGGGGGGAGAGAGTGGGGTGGAAATACTTTCCATCTTATACTTCCCTCCAGCATTTCCCAGATGAATTCTGCACCAGGCTTCTGTAACAGTTTCACCCTTGAAGCAGGGTACAGATACATGAAAAGAGAAATATACTGAGCACAGACTGTTCCAAAGTTTGCTTGAAATATTGACTTCTAAAGATTTGGTGTTAATGTTACAAATTTCCTTTAGTTATTAACCTGTAGGTACATCTACAATTTAGGGTGATAGATGTAAATGAAGAGACAGAGGTATGAATATGTTTTTTAATATTGAATTAAGAAGGTTGTACTAGCTTTAAATGTGAATATTTCCTGTACCTCCACACACTCACTTCTCTCTCAAGTACTTTGTCTGCACAGGTGTGCTAAAGCTCCAAACTTCCTTATTTATGGTTTTCCTAAATGTGGGAAAAACAGACCTTTAGTTCCTGCCCACTATTAGAGTGGGAGCCCTACAGCTTTACAGCCATTGTACATCCTTTGTAGTGGGCTGTGGATCTCTTTCCC